>NC_060071.1:117249999-117553029 GCF_922984935.1 Meles meles
AAAACACACATTATTTTTGAGTGCACATGGAACATTCTCCAGAATAGATCACATACTGGGTTACAAATTAGACCTCAGCAAGCACAAAAAAGATTGAGATCATACCATGCATATTTTCAGGCCATCGTGTTATGAAAGTTGACGTCAGCTACAAGAAGAAATTTGGAAGGACCACAAATACAAGGAAGTTAAAGAACATCCTATTAAAGAATGGATGGGTCAACCAGGAAATTAAAGAATTAAAAAAATACATGGAAGCAAATGAAAATGAAAACATGACAGTCCAAA
This sequence comes from Meles meles, assembly GCF_922984935.1. NCBI lineage: Eukaryota > Metazoa > Chordata > Mammalia > Carnivora > Mustelidae > Meles > Meles meles. The sequence continues at coordinate 117,250,288 of NC_060071.1, forward strand.
ACCTTTGGGATGCAACAAAGATGACCTAAAATGGAAGTATATAACATTATAGGCCTTCCTCAAGAAACAAGAAAAGTCTCAAATACACAACCTAACCTTACACCTAAAGGAACTGAAGAAAGAACATCAAATAAAGCCAAAACCCAGCAGGAAAAGAGAAATAATAAAGATTAGAGTAGAAATCAATGATATAAAATCAAACAAACAGTAGAACAGATTGATGAAACCAGGTTCTTTGAAACAATAGGATCAACAAACCTCTAGCCAGACTTATCAAAAAGAAAATAAAAAGGACTCAAATAAATAAAATCATTAATGAAAGAGGAAAGATCACAACTAGCACCAAAGAAATACAAAGAATTATAAGAGACTATTATGAGCAATTATATGCCAACAAATTAGGCAATCTGGAAGAAATGGATGCATTCCTAGAAACATGTAAACTACCAAAACTGAAACAGTTAGAAAAAGAAAACCGAACAGACCCATAACCAGCAAAGAAATTGAAGTGGTAATTGAAAATCTCCCAACAAAGCAGAGTCTAGGGTCAGATGGCCTCCCAGCGCAATTCTACCATACATTTAAAGAAGAATTAATGCCTATTCCTCTGAAGTGGTTTCAAAAAATAGAAATGGAAGGAAAGCTTCTGAACTCATTCTGTGAGGCCAGCATTACCTTGATCCCCAAACCAAAGACCCCACAAAAAGAATTACAGACCAATATCCCTGATGAACCTGGATGTAAAAATCCTCACCAAGATACTAATAGGGTATAACATCACATTAAAAGGATTATTCACCATGACCGAGAGTGATTTATTTCTGGGCTGCAGGGGTGGTTCAACATCTGCAAATAAGTCAACTTGACATACCACCTTAATAAACAAAAGGACAAGAACCATATGATCCTCTCAGTAGATGCAGAAAAAGCATTTGTCAGAATACAGCATCCTTTCTTGATAACAGCCCTCAACCAAGTAGGGATTAGAAGGAATATACTTCAACATGATAAAAGCCATAGATGAAAGACCCACAACTAATATCTTCAACAGGGAAAAACCAAGAACTTTTTCCCTAAGGTCAGGAACATGACAGGTATGTCCACTCTCACCTGTTGTTCAACAAAGACTGGAAGTCCTAGCTTTGCAATCAGACAACAAGAAGAAATTAAAGGCATCCAGAATCAACAAAGAATTCAAACTTTCACTCTTCACAGATGACCTAGTATTCTATATAGAAAACCCAAACGACTCCAGCAAAAAATCTAGAACTGATCAGGAATTCAGCAAAGTTGCAGGATATAAAATCAATGCACAGAAGTCTGTTGCATTTGTATATACCAACAATGAAACAGAAGAAAGAGAAATTAAGGAGTCAATCCCATTTGCAGTTGCACCCAAAACTATAAGATACCTAAGGAATAAACCTAACCAGACGTAAAAGATCAGTAGTCTGACACTTATGAAAGAAATTGAGGAAGACACAAAGAAATGGAAAAACATTCCATGCTCTTGGACTGGGAGAACAAACATTGTTAAAATGTCTAAACTACCCAAACAATCTACACATTCAGTGCCATCTGTATCAAAATAACACCAGCATTTTTTACAGAGTTGGAGCCAATAATCCTGAAATTTGTATGGAACCAGATTGCCAAAGGAATTGAAGAAGAAAACAAAACCCAGAGGCATCACAATTCCAGACTTCAAGCTCTTTTACAAAGCCGTAGTCATCAAGACAATATGGTATTGGCACAAAAACAGACACACACAGGTCGTGGAACAGAATAGAGAACCCAGAAATGGACCCTTGACCCTATCACCAACTAATCTGCAACAAAGCAGGAAAGAATAGCCAATGGGGGGGGGGTCTCTTCAACAAACACTGTTGGGAAAACTGGACAGCCACATGCATGCAGAAGAATGAAACTGGACCACTTTTTTACATCACATAAAAAATAAATTCAAAATGGATGAAAGACCTAAATATGAGACAGGAATCCATCAAAATCCTAGAGGAGAACACAAGCAGTAATCTCTACTACTTTGGCCACAGAAACTTCTTGCTAGACATTTCTATTTTAATAATTGTTAACAAATTTATAGGCCACCTCCATATTTGGTCCAGAGTTTGAAAAACATTGCAGCAAATTGGCACTGTATTAGAATAGAAACCATGTCTGCTGATTTTATTCCACTCTGTCCCAGCACTTAATATGACATTTAGGACATAGAACAATGTATAAAAATTTAGTGAGTGAAAGGGATAAAAAGCTGTAAAAGATATTTTTAAAGTACTATCCCAATTTTTGTCAACAAGAAAACATGTTTTTGGAAAAGCTTAATAATTCGCTGAGGCAAGGGAAACATCAGCAAAAATGACCTATTGGGGCTTCATCAGAATAAAAAGGTTTTGCACAGCAAAGGAAACAACACAACTGAAAGGCAGCCTCCAGAATGGCAGAAGATATTTGCAAATGACATAACAATTAAAGGGCTAGTATCCAAATCTATAAGGAACTTTTCAAACTGAACATCCAGAGGACAAATAATCCAGTCAAGAAATGGGCAGAAGACATGAGCAAAGATTTCTCCAAAGAAGACATACAAATGGCTGGTAGACACATGAAAAAATGCTCAACATCACTTGTCATCAGGGAAATACAAATCAAAACCACAATGAGATACCAACTCATACCAGTCAGAATGGATAAAATTAACAATTCAATTAACAACAGATGTTGAGGAGGATTCAGAAAAAGGGAAACCCTCTTACACTATTGGTGGGAATGCAAATTGGTGCAGCTACTCTGGAAAAACACTATGGAGGTTTCTCAAAAATTTAAAAATAGAACTGCGGTACAACCCAGCAATTGCCGTGGTAGATATTTATCCAGAGGATGCAAAAAATAGTGATCCAAAGGCACACCCGCACCACACTGTTTATAGCAGCAATGTCCATAATAGCCAAAACTTGGAAAGAGTCCAGATGTCCACCAACAGATCAATGGATAAAGATGCGCTACATGCACATACAAACACACACTGGAATATTAGCCATCAAAATGAATGAAACCTTGCCATTTGGAACACAAGCAGGGGGAGTGGAAAAGGGAGAAGCAGGCTTCCCACTGAGCAGGGAGCCCTACGTGGGGTTCGATCCCAGGACTCTGGATTCAAGAACTGAGCTGAAGGCAGACACTTAACGACTGAGCCACCCTAGTGCCCCATGTTTTTGTTGGTTTGGAGGGGAGTTCTCTGTGCCTCTTGGACTTGAGTGCCTGTTTCTTTCCTCAGATTAGGGAAAGAGCCATAATTTCTGCAAATATACCTTCTGACTCCTTTTCCTGCTCTTTTTCTGGAACTTCTATGGTATGGATATTATTTGCTTTATGGTTTTGTTGAGTCCCCTAAATCTGCCTTTGTTATCTAATAGTTTTCTTTCCCTCTTCTTTTCAGCATTATTATTTTCCAAAATTTTATCTTCTTTATCACTGATTTACTTTTCTGCTTCATTAATTTTCATTTATATGGTCTCCACCCAGGACTGTATCTCAGTTATAGCATTTTTTTTTAATCTCAGCCTAGCTAGAGTTTAGTTCTTTTATCTCTATAACAAGGGATGCTATAGTGTCTTCTATGGTCTTTTTTCGAGCCCAGCTAGTATCTTTAGAATCACTGTTTTAAATTCTAGTTCAGACATCTTACTTATATCAGTTTTGATTAAATCCCTGATTGTAAGTACTATCTCCTGTTCTTTCTTTTGGGGTGAATTTCTCCATCTCAAGATTTTTGTCCAGAAAAGAAAAGAAGAAAGAAAAAACAACAACAACAAAACAAAACTAGATCCTTGGTGTGTTTTCATCTGCTTATTAAAAGAAACTAGATCCCCAAAATAAGGGAGAAAAAAAATACATATATCCATATGACATATGTTGAAAGGCGACTGAAAAAGAACACATATGTATTAACTATATACACAAATAAAAATTAGAATTAAAAATTGAAAAAATAAGAAAATAACAAAAAAAATAAAAGAGTAAAGAATAAAGAAACAGTAAATACTGGATACCATTTTTTCCCTAGAGCTAAAGTCCTCTGTGATCAGTTAATTGGTGCGATTGAGTTGTTTGTGCTGTTCTTCTAGAGGAAGGGCCTGTTGTGCTGATTATCAGGTGGACCTGATTTTGTGGAAATGTGCCTCCAGGGTGTAGGGCTTTGTGTATGCAGCTCTGAACTCCACTAGGTGGTAGTGTTTTACTCTGTGAAAGGCTTTCAGCACTGATCAGCAGGTTGAGTATGGCATTCACCCTGCTGTCTAGCCCTGGAGATGATAATTTCTATCACCCACTCTTCAGTGAGTCCTCACAGAAATCCAATCACTCTTGTCTCCCTGGTTTCTATCAGAACTCTGTGTTCACCCTGCCTGTGTCTGAGCCTTTTATCTCAGGCATGCAACTGAGTTTCAAAATTCCAACAAATTTTAAGGGCTTTTGAGGTGGGATCCCACCATTCCTCCCAAGGAGGGTCTTGCCAGGCTTGTTCTTTTGCCCACTACACCCCAGGAGAGTGATTGCACAATCACACAGCAGTTCATGGTTTATGGCAACACAGAGAAGAAAGCTGGCACATAGACTCACCATTCTCAGACTACTTCATACTCTTTTGCCTGGGAAGAGTGCCACACTTAGGCGCCACACATTCCTTCAACCCAGGAGATCCTGAGATCATGCCCTCGTACCTGGAATTTTGCCACCTCAGCATCTTTAAGCCAGGCATGTCCCCTACTGTAGCAGACTTCTACAAGTTCTGATTTTGCACTCCACTACTTGTAGTACTTTGCGGGATCCTCCTTAAGCAGATTTCCATCTTGCTACTTTACCCTAGCTGTATCACACTGGATCTAGGTCTCCTCACCTCCTACCTCCCAGCAGAGGTCGCCTTTCTACTTGTAGACGTGTAGCAGTTGCTTTCTCATACATGCGATCAGTCGGTTGATTTCTCGGGTATTCAGAATGAGTTGGTAACTGTGTAGTTGTATTTAAGGGACAAGACAAGCTTAGAGTCCCCCTATTCCTCCACGGTCTTTTTTTTTTTTTTTTTTTTTTCACTTTATTTGAGAGACAGAGAGACAGAGAGTGAGTGTGAGTGAGAGAGAGAGAGAAAGAGAGAACACTCAAGTGAAGGGGGAGGACAGAGGGAGAGGGAGAAGCAGTCTCCCCACTGAGCAGGGAGCCTTATGCAGCACCAGGCTTGATCCCAGGACCCAGAATCATGACCTGAGCTGAAAAGAGGCCTTTAACTGAGGCACCCAGGCACTCCTCCTCCACCATCTTAATTCCTCCTCCCTTTACCTACCTTTTTAACAGTTAAAACCATTATGATTGACTGGAAGTTGATGTAAGAATACTAATCTGGAAGCCTACCTTCCCTCGGTTGGGATTTCAGAAAGGCAATATTTCAGGCACTGGTAGTCAGCATTAGTAAAGAGAAAATGAATTTTTTATTGCAATAGATTTGAAGTTTAGGGGCTGCCTGGGTGGCTCAGTTGGTTAAGCGACTGCCTTCAGCTCTGGCCATGATCCTGGAGTCCCTGGATCGAGTCCCACATCAGGCTCCCAGCTCCATGGGGAGTCTGCTTCTCCCTCTGATCTTCTCCCCTCTCATTCTCTTTCAATCTCTCTCTCTCTCTCAAATAAATAAATAAAATCTTTAAAAAAAAAGAATTGAAGTTTATCATAGCAATTTTGTTTTTATTTCTTCTTCCATAAGTCAAACATTATCACAATTGCATCTTTGAATCATTACTGTACTAACAAATATAGACTATTTCTGTACTCTACCATGCCACTTATTTAGCAGTTGTTATAGACTGTCCTATTACTAGTTTATTTTATAATGATAGATAATTTTAAAATACTCTTTATTGTGAAATAATTTCAAACTTTCAACTTCTGCCCAGTTCTAATGTGATACCTTAATGCATTATATTACAGGTATTTGTTTACTCAGTCTGCTTCTATTTTAAGACTATGATTTCTTTGAATTCTCATTCCCTGGTTTATATCTATTAAATAACATAAACTCAAAGAATAAAATGACTAACTCATTATTTGCAAGATGGAAAATTGAAGTCCTTAAGTTTTCAATAGTTTTTTGCTCTAATTTTCTTATTTATATCCCAACAATATCAGCTTTTAATTTACAAATTTAATAATTGAAAGTGAAAATGCCTACTTGAAACCTCTTATAGATAGTTATATAATTTTTCATTTTAGTAACATCTAGCCCTCTTGCTGTTTATCTTACTGTGGTCTTACTTACTACATCATTTCTATATGTTGTATAATATGAATTAAGTTAAATACCATTAGTGTTTTCATCATTCAATCACAGCACTTTCAATCTAGGAAGTAATTCTCAAATCAAGGTTTGAATACTATTTCCATTAGCAAGGATAAATAATAATATTAAAGAGTTTAAATGTGCAGTTTTTAATGAACTTCATTTGGCTGAATTAGGTTGTTTTATAATGGAAACCAAAATGTCATTTATCAATTTATATTTAAGACAAGAAATATCCCAAAGTATCTAAATATGTAAGTGCCTTATTTGTGATACTCTTTTCTTTCTTTCTTTCTTTCTTTCTTTCTTTCTTTCTTTCTTTCTTTTTAAGTTAACAAGCAGTTTGTTTTATTTTTAAATCTAGGATGAGATACTTGGTTGCAAAAGCTTATTTTTCAGTAACTTTTGAGGTGACCATATTAAGTCCAGTATTGTGATGCCTCCAGCTTTGGAACTTCTCTTTTTCAACATTCCTTTGCTATTTGGGGTCTTTTCTGGTTCCATACAAATTTCAGAATTATTTGTTACAGCTCTGTGAGAAAAGCTGATGGTGTTTTGATAGGGATTGCATTGAGTGTATAGGTAGGTAGCATAGACATTTTAACGATATTTGTACTTCCAATCCAGGAGCATGGAACATTTTTCCATTTCTTTGTGTCTTCCTCAATTTCAGGAAAGAAATCGTTTTCTGAGTACAGAACCTTTGCCTCTTTGTTTAGGTTTATTCCTAGGTATCTCACAGGTTTTGGTACAATTGTAAATGGGATCGACTCCTTAATTTCTCTTTCTTCTGTCTCATTGTTAGTGTATAGAATACAACCGATTCCTGTGCATTGATTTTATATCCTGCCATGTTGCTGAATTCCTGTATGAGTTCTAGAAATTTTGGGGTGAAGTCTTTTGGGTTTTCCACACAGGGTATCATGTCATCTACAAAGAATCAGGGTTTGACTTCTTTGTTGATTTGGATGCTTTTTATTTCTTTTTGTTGTCTGATTGCTGAGGCTAGGACTTCCAGTACTATGTTGAACATCAGTGGTGAGAGTGGACATCCCCTGTGTTCCTGACCTTAGGGAAAAGCTCTGTTTTTCCCAATTGAGAATGATAATCACTGTTGGCTTTTCATATATGGCTTTTATGCTATCAAGGTATGTTCCTTCTATCTCTACCTTGTGAAGAGTTTTAATCAGGAAAGTTTGCTGCACTTTGTCAAATGCTTTTTCTGCATCTATTGAGAGGATCCTATGGTTCTTGTCCTTTCTTTTATTTACGTAGTATATCACATTGATTGATTTGTGGATTTTGAATCAACTTTGAAGCCCAGCAATAAATAAATAGAAGAAAAAATTAAAATTGAAAGACCAAAGAACCATGGAGAGAAAAAAAAATAATGAATTCTGTATGAAAAATTCCCCTAGCACTGGAGTTTTGCAGTTCTAAATGATGGTTTGGGCTGGATCTTCCTGCTGATCTTCTGAGGGAGATTCCTGTTGTGGTGATCCTCTAGTGCCCCCACACCGCACACACGTTGGGGTGGAATTTTATCACCCTTGCCAGGGGCCAGGCTAAGTAATCTGTTCCAGATTGCTTTTTGTGGCTTTTGTTCCCTGCAGGTTTTCCAGCACAGCTTTAGAGAATGAGAAAGACAATGGTGGCCTCCCAATCTCTAGTCCAGAGCTGAGAGCTCTGGGCCCCACTTCTCAGTGCACCCTGGGGTAAATGCAGTCAATCACTCCTGTCTTCCTGGACTACCATCTGCATTCTGTGTTCACCCAGGCTATGTCCAACCATTTCTGTCTCAGTCATGTGACCCTGTTTGGAATCTCCAAACCCAGCAGACTCCTGCGGTGTGCTTCTCCCAGGGTAGGATGTCTCATTGGTTTTGCCATGGTCTGTGGTATATGGCAACCTTGAGCTGAGAGCCCACTCCTGGGCTCACTGAGTGTACCCGGCTCCCTTGCTCCAATGTCTGGTAACTCTTCCGTACCCAAGCACCACCGCCTCCCCACTGTCTTCCTGTGACCCCAAGGATCCTGAGACTACACTATCCCACCTAGGATTTCACCCTATTTTGCCATCTGAGTGCTTTTCAGGCAGGGAGATCCCTCACCAGAGCAGACTTCTGAAAGTTCTGATTTTGCATTCTGCTGCTGTATCACTTATGGTGCCAGCTTCTGGAGGCTCCCTCCAGGAGGAGGGTAGCCCTCAGTTTATCTTACCATAAATCTCCTTGAATACACTTCTCTGTATCTCCTACCTTGCAGAACGTGGACACTTTTGTATTTTTAAGATCTATTTTTAGATCTCTGGTTGAGTTTGCAGGTGTTCAGAATGATTTGATAGCTATTTATGTGCATTCCTAGGGCCAGACTAAACTAAGGTCTTCTACTACTCCACTATCTTAGACAGATACTCTCTTTTCTGATACTGAAGTATTTATAAAGCCAAATAAGTGGTCAGAAAGTTCCTTTTTAAGCACTATATTTAAGTAATGGTAGGTAGGTAATCTTGGTGTTTAAGAGCTTAGAGTACTTATCTGATAGATAGATACATGATACTAGTCACAAATGCAAGCTGTTTGATTTAAAAATTTTTTGTAGTCACATTTTAAAAACTAAAAGAAATAGATGAAGTTAATTTTAAAAATATAATTTGACTCAATATGTCCACCATATTATTTTAGAATGTGTTTGGTACTTTTAAATTAGCCTTTTTTACAGTAATTACTTTTAATTTGGTATATATTTTGCACTTAAAGTGCATTTCAGTTCCTTCCTTCAATTACTTGTGAAAATTACTGAATCATTCTGTGTATCAAATCCCAATTTTTACAATGGCAACAGTTGTTAAGAATTAATTTAGGTAATATATGACATGTCTGGCAAATAGTAAGTGTTACATAATTCTTAGCTATTTTCTTAAAAAAAAAAAAAATTCAAACAGGTGACCATGGCAGTAATGACCTCACTGCCTTAAGGCAACATCATATTTTAGGGATTAAGTTGTAACCCTTAAACACTCATCTCTTTTCCTTGGACAGTGCTGGACACACACATATCACTTCAACTGCTTGTTTAAATTCTTTTTGAAGAGAAACAAAATCATTTTTAGCTCATCAATTGTAACTCATGCTCATGTACAACATGAGTTATATAATGAGTTATATATATAATGAATTATATATATATAATGAGAGATATAAGATGTTAATAACATCTGGAAGGAAGACTGGTGGAGCATCCAGGAAATAGATCTCTTTACTTTGTACTCAATTTTTCTGTAAATTCAAAACTACTCTAAAAAGTAAATTCTATTAAAAGCAAACCACGAAGGCAAATACCATGTCTCTTATTTGTTCTTGCTGCATCTTACTTGTGACAGAATCCATCAGTAAAAGTGGTGTAATAGTAAAAGCACTATTAAAAGTGCTTTTTAATAATAAAATGATATAAGAGAAGTTTGTAGTTAGAAATATAACTTAATGTTTCCTCTTTTGGTAGTCATTCATTATCCACCTCTTTTTAAGAAATATGTGGTAAACTTAAGCATAAAAATGTTGTTTTTACTCTATGGTCATTGGGGTGGGCAATGGACAATTATTGGTGGCATTCTGATGCTAATGGCAGAAATACTCCATAAATATACACCACCATGGTTTTGAGAATATTTTCTTTTCCTAATTTCAGGTTGGGTGGGACTATATCAGCATACAAGATAGTACCAGATGAAATAGAAGAAATCAAGGTATAGTATGCCATTTTTCATCTCTTAGAAGACTTAGTATCTCGCCGGGTAGGTGGGGGAAGCATTGCTTTTTCTTTACACTATTTAATCTTTGGGTGTGTTGGGACTTCATTTAAGTCACAGTTATCCCATTTGAGTTAAAAAACATAAAATAATCCTCATCAGATTTCAATTACCCTTGTCAGTGCATTTCTATGAAAATTTCTTGGAAGATCAAAAAGGAACACTTCGGGGCACCTGGGTGGCTCAGTGGGTTAAGCCTCTGCCTGTCATGATCTCAGGGTCACGGGATCAAGCCCCCCATTGGACTCTCTGCTCAGCAGGGAGCCTGCTTCCCCCTCTCTCTCTGTCTGCCTCTGCCTACTTGTGATCTCTATCTGTCAAATAATAAATAAATAAAATCTTTTTTTTTAAAGATTTTATTTATTTATTTGACACACAGAGAGAGATCACAAGTAGGCAGAGAGGCAGGCAGAGAGAGAGAGGAGGAAGCAGGCTTCCCGCCGAGCAGAGAGCCCGACGCGGGGCTCGATCCCAGGACCCCGAGATCATGACCCGAGCCGTGTGAAATTCATTGAAAATCTACATAAGAAACATTATATATAAGCATTAGTGTGCATAATGGATTATCTTTCTGTCTTGTTTTAATTTATTTTCCCTGTAAGCTTTCACCAATTATAAATACCAGTCTTCTAGAAAATATTTTCTGGTTCCACTGAAAACACAGTATTTACAATTGCAAATTGGCAATTTAAAATTTATACATTAAATGAATACTTGACTTTACTCTTTGAAAATTACATAGTCTGCATTTTTCTGTTTTTAACATTTTATTCAATCCTATGGACTGTTAGTCTTCTGGCATATCATGTGGCCCTTCCCCAGGAGCAATTTATAATCTAATAAGAACTGAACTTATTATATATTATATAAATAAAATTTAACAACTGAAAAGCAATAGTTAAGGATAACAATACTGAGTTGAATTGTTAACAATGACATTTAAAGATCCAAACAAATCATCAAGCTGATTTAGTCAGCCTTTCCAAAATCAAGTTCAATAGATTCAAATTTTAGTCAATAATTTCATTTGCTCACATTATTTTCAAATAAGTTAATGTCATTGGTCTTTATTATGTAATACAGTATTAGTTTCAATATGCCTGGTGTCCTATATAGCCAATCAGAAATTAATCCAATAATTATATTCTAGCAGGAAAAAAATAAGCCAGGAGTGTCAAAAGACCCATTCCAACTTGATATAAGTTCATATAATACTTTGGTTTAGAGAAACCTTAGGTCCAGTCCAGCTTGTGTTGCTATTAACTTTTGAGGAGATATAAGAGAAGGAATAAGTTTGAGAATAAAGAGGGTAAGCTTTGAACTTATTTGAGGTCCCTCTCAGATAACCAAATACCCATTAAGTCATCGGTTAAATCATCCAGAACCTCAGAAGAAAGATAATTTTATCTTCCAATTGATGTTGGAATTTGTCCTTATCCAAAAACTACCTGAGGCCGTCCTAGTTAATGGAATCACATAAAAAAGCTATGTTAAGTAATAAAAGTAGACCAAAACTGTTGACCTATCCAAGAACCAAACGATTCATACATTTTTTATTAATTAATTAGAAGAAACACTATTTTTTGTAGTGAGTTTTCTCTAAAGAAGTAATTTTTCATTGTGTTTTTTGAAATTCTAGAATTATAAGAGTTATCCCTCAGTAGATTCCTTCAAAAAAACATGACTCATGGATGATATTACTGTATGATTTTTTAAAATTAATTACTGGTATTATATCTAAAATAGCTTCAGAGAGTTTGAAGCCTGAGGAAAAAATATGAAATTGATTCTTGTTTCAAAAGCGTTGGAAGAAAACCTGTTATAAAATATTTCATCAACATTATTTGATGACATTAGCATTTTCATCTGAAATCAGACATAATCTTTTTGTTTTGTATGGAGGATATGTGAAACATCTGCTTATAATGTTCACTTTCGTTGGTAAATAACTGAGTAATTTAAAATTATCTGAATAGTACAATGGAGTTTAAATTTGAAATACATCTACAATATACCATGTAGAAATAAATATGCATGTGTATTTTTATTATTAAAATATGATTGATTAATAGAACATAATTCAGTTTTTACTAAGTATGGTAATCTTCACAATATTTCTAGCACCAGAAATTATTATTTAGTTCATACATAGTTTGAATTAAGCATTTACTGATTGATTATAATAAATCACCACATAGTGGATGCTTGGGCAAAAGTTAAAGTGATAAAGTACAAATGCATTCCTGACCCAATCATGACCATCTGTTCTACCCAATATCCTGAGTTTTTATTATTTCACATTCATTTTATTTAGTTTTACTTTTATACACATCCCTTACTATTAAAATTTGTGTTATATGAATTGAATCACAGTGTATACATTCTTTTGTGCCTTAGTTCTTTGGTTCAGCACTGTGGGATTTATTCATATTCATTATCTATATCATATTCATATTAATTATCTATAGCTAAGATTTTCGGGGGGTTGTTTTGTTCTGTTTTTGTTTTTGTTTTTTGCTGTAAAATACTCCATTGTGCCACAAATTAGTGAGACATCCTACTCTTTTTTTTTTTTTAAGATTTTATATATTTATTTGACTGAGAGAGAGATCACAAGTAGGCAGAGAGGCAGGCAGAGAGAGAGAGGAGGAAGCAGGCTCCCTGCCAAGCAGAGAGCCCGATGCAGGACTCAATCCCAGGACCCTGAGATCATGACCTGAGCTGAAGGCAGAGGCTTAACCCACTGAGCCACCCAGGTGCCCCAACATCCTACTCTTGATGGACTTTTACCTTAGTTCCATTTGGAGCTATTATGAAAAATGATGGTATAAAATCTTATAAAACATCCTATTTAAGAGTTTCTTTGAGGTATATACTGAGAAAAGGAATTCCCGAGTTTTAAGTAATGTGTGTTTTCAACTTTTCTGTATGAAATCAAATTGTTTTCCTCATCGTTATGGCAGGTAAACTACTACCTTGGGTGTATTTATTTAAAATAGAAATATTTAAATATTAATTCTTTATCTATAATTTATATTGGGATAAACTTGTTTTTATATATGGGATGGCTAAACTTAAAAAATTTTTTTCAAAGGTATCTTTATTTTCCCACCTCAATTTATTGAAAAAAGCAATTTGTCTCCCACTGGTTTGAATGGCCTCATTTATCATACACTAAATCTTCATATGCCTGAATACACACATGCACATACATAAGTCTGTCTTTTCCTGCACTTTTGTTTCATTGATCTGTTTATCCCATTGCTAGCACCATACTGTTTTGGTTATAATGCTTTTCTTAACATAGTAAGAAAGGTTTGTGGGGATTTTTTAATACTATTGGCTCATATATTAATTGCTCCAGATAATATTATAGTAAGTTTATCAAGTTTCAAAAATATTCCTACTGAGGAAACTTGTGGTTCTAGCTAAGAAACAGTAGTTTTATTCTTCCCCAATATTTTCTTTTATAACTCAAAATTCCTGGACATTACAGAATAACAAGTATAGAAAGACTCTGACAGTAGGAAGAAGAAATCAGACTTTCTAAGGATTTCAGAACTTGAGGAATAACACAGCAATGAGTTAACTGGGTTTCCTTTTTGTCTCCTATTTAATCTCAAAAGGACACTGATGAAACCCCAATCTGGAAACACCAACAGGCACGGACAAAACAAAACAAAACAAAAAACACGTAGGAAGGCTTGTCCTTCAAGCCATAGGACCCAGGACAAGGGTAGACTAACAGAACAAAAACGTTTGGCAATACTCACCTTACTCCAGCCCAGTAACAATGGGGAAACTATTTAGCAGCCCCACAGTTTTAGCAGAACCAAATAGGAAGCTAATCTTCCACCTCATTCCTGCTTCCCCAGAGGCAGATGGCAAAACTTTGAATCCCTCTTCTGGTAGTGTTTATTGGCAGGGCTGAGCAGGAAGCTGTTCAGTCTCCCACACTCCCACAGAATAGGCAGTGCTCTGATTTCCCTGCTAGGATACTGTAGATAGGGCCTAGTGGGTAGTTGATCTTCCATTAGCTCGGGGAAACAGGGTGTGTTCTGCTTCCTGTAGCAAGATAATTGTTAGTGGAGTCCAGTGATGAACTGAGTCTCTACCCTGACCCAGCAGCAATAAGACTAAAGAGACAGTGCAGGGTGCAGCTACTCAAAACTCTCCTTTACCTTCCTTTTCCTGTGTCTCTGAGGTCTATAAGGGAGATGTGATTCCATCCCTGTCTGCATCAGTAAGACTGAATGAGATGGGAATAACTGATATTCCATTCTCAATAAGCGCTAACCTTCTACTTCCCCTCTTGGTGTCAGCAGGGCCCAGCAGGGAGATGAACATCTACCTCTACTATCAATAATGTGAAGCAAGGTGTTGCTCCACTTTTTGCCAGAAAGGTCTTGGCAGGGCTAAGAGAGGACCTAAATTTCTGCCCTACTGTCTTTAATGAAGCAGTATGAATGAGTGCCTCAATTTTGCCAGAGTGGTGTCAGTGGGATCCAGGAAGAAGCTTAACCATACTTATATTGCCCTCATACTATACTATAACAAAGGGATATCTGTTAAAAAAGAAGGTTAAGTAAGCTTTAGAGTCTCATATGTCCTGGGTACAGTAAAATATCCTACGAAGAACAGGGAAAATCACTACTTCAGTGGGGAAAAAAAAAACCAGTCAACAGATACCAACAAAAACATGAATCAGATGTCAGAATCGTCTGACAAAGATTTCGAAGGCAGTTATCATAAAAATGCTCCAACAAGCAATTACTAATTTTCTTGAAACAAGTGAAGAAAATAGAAATTACAAAAAGGAAAAAATGTTAATTACAGAACTGAAAAGTACAATCATCAGTGTAAATGGCTGACTGGGGGAGGGTGGTGGGAAACAGTTGTGCCAGAAGGAAGTGGAACATTTTTTCAAGTACTGGTTTAAAGAACTGTCAGTCACAAAGTCCAAATCCAGTGAATTATTCTTCAGAAATGAAAGGGAAATGACACATTCAGACAAAAGAAAACTTAAAGAATTTGTCACTAAAAAAGCTACCCTGTATGAATGGATAAATGAATCTCCAAAGAGAATTGGAAAGGAAATGAAAAACTTAAAATTAAAAAAGAGAGAAAAAGGAAAATGATAACAGAAAAAGGCTTGAAACTTCAGAAAGAAAAACAGTAGAATGGATAAATATAGCAGAGTGTCTTTTCTTATGGTTTTCTTAAGTCGCATTTTAGGGTTGAAGCAAAACACTATATGATGTGGTGCACAATGCATATAGAGTAAATAATGAACACAATATTTAAAATGTGGGAAAGTGAAGGGTGACTAAATGAAAGTAAATTTTCTGCATTTCACTTGAAATGATAAATGTTAATATCAGTAGACTGCAATGTTATATTTGTAATTATAATATAGAAAGCATCCACTCAAAGTAACCACTAAAAGCAACATACAAAACAATATACTCAAAAACACTGCAAATTAAGATGGAATCCTAAAGTTTGTTGAAGTAACCCCCGATTAGGAATGAGAAACAAGACAGAAACAGAAGACAAATAATAAAATGGCATGTTTAAGTGCTAAGATGTCAATAAATATAAATAATTTCAATATACGAGTGAAAAGACAAAAACTGACAAACGAGTTTTTAGAAATGATCCAGTATATATCGTTATCAAGAAACTCATTTCAAAAACAATGACATACATAGGTTGAAAGTAAAAAGATATACTATGAAAATATTAATTTTTAGAGAAGAGGAAAGTTCTCAAGTCAGTAATCCATATTTCTTTCTCAAGAAACTAGAAAAAGATGAGCCAAATATTGTCAAAGCAAGAAGACAATACTCAAGAATTGGTATCAGTGAAATTGAAAATGGTCAAACAATGGGAAAGAAAATCAACAGACTAAAAAGCTGACTCTTGAAAACTCAATAAAATTGATACATAGTAGACTAATGAAGATAAAGGAGAAAAGATAAAATTATTGATAACCAGATTGAACAAAGACTGTTGCTATAAATCTTCCATCAATTAAATGGATAATTCAAAAATAATATGAAAAACTTTATACTTATAAATTGGACAACTTAGGAGAAATGTACCACTGCCTCAAAACCCACAAATACCAAAATTAACCAAGACCAAGTAGGCAATGTGTGTAGTCTGATAACCGTAAAAGAAATTAAATTCATAGTGAAAAGTCTCCTAAAAAACAAATCTGCAGGCCCAGATGGTTTACTGTAGAGCTCTGCCAAACACTGAAGAAGAATTGCCATCAATTTTAGTCAGTCTTTTACAGAAAGTAGTAGGGCAGGAAATACTACCACCTTATTTTATGACAGTAGTATTACTCTGCTAGCAGAATTAGAAAAGCGTAGTACAAAAAATGAAAACTGCAGACCAGTATTTATCATAAACTCAAATCTACAGATATTACCAAATGTAATCCAACAAGATATAAAAAAAATTATGTGCCACTACCAAATGGGTTTTATTTGAGGTATGCAAAACTTGTCCAACTTAGGAAAAGGAATCAGTCTAATTCGTTATATCAATAAGTTAAAGAAGAAAGTTTTTATGATTATATCAATTGATGCAGAAAAAGTATTTGACAAAATCTAAAATCCATTCATGATTAAAAATATGTATATTTCTGCAAACCAGGAATAGAAGGAAACTTCCTGAACTTAATAAAGAACATGTACAAAAAACTTACTGCTAAAAACATACTTAATGGTGAAAAAAATAAATGAATGCTCTCCTAAGATCAGGAGCAAAGCAAGGTTGTCTATTCTCACTACTTTTTCCCAACTGAGTACTAGAAGTTCTAAGTAGTACAATAAGGCAAGAAAAGTATTAAAAGCCACAAAGTTTGGCGATTAAGAAACAAAACCCCCTCTTTGCAAACTGTATCATTGTCTACATAGAAAAAGTATCTATAGAAAAATTCCTACAACTAATAAGTCAAGTGAGTTAATTTGGGGAATGTAGATCAACAGGCACACACAAAAACACCAATTGCATTTTTATATGCTGACAACAGTTGGAAACTGAAATTTAAAACAGTACTATTTATCATCACTCCAAAGAAAGTTGAATACTTAGGTATACACTGAAGAATATAAATCTGTGTGCTTAAACTACAAAATGCTAAAGAAATAAAGGGACACCTAAAGAAATGGACAGACAAGCTATGTTCATGAACTGAGAGATTGAACATACTAAAGATGTCAGTTCTTCCCCTGTTCATATATAGGTTTATGTGATTTCTATTGAAAACCCAACAAGGTTTTTTTTTTTTGTAGACATACAATTATATAATTTATTCTTAAATTATATGGAAAAGCTTAGGTCCTAGAACAGGTAATACAATTTTGAAAAAGAACAAAGTGGAAGGACTCTTTCCAGTGATGAGATTTACAGTGATCAAGATAGTGTAGTATTGGCAGAAAGACACATGAAACAGAATATATAACCCATAAGACTTACACAGATATGTTCTTTATTTTTAAGATTTTATTTATTTATTAGAAGAGAGAGAGCGTGCATAAACAGGGGGATGTGGCAGGCAGAGGGAGAAGCAGGCTTTCTACTGAGCAAGGAGCCCAATGTGGGACTCTATCCCAGGACCCTGGGATCATGACCCTTGCCGAAGGCAGATGCTTAAGCAACTCAGGCATCCCCGTAGGTAGGTTTAATAGATTTTTTAACAAAGCTGCAAAAGCAATTCAATGAATTACCTTTTCAACAAATAATGTTGGAACAATTGGATATCCATAGCCAAAAAGAAGAAAAAGAAACAACCTAAATCTCATACCTTATGCAAAAATTAACTCTATTTTAGCCATTCTGACTGGTATGAGAGGGTATCTCATTTAGTTTTGATTTATATTTCCCTGATGATGAGTGATGTTGAGCATCTTTTCATGTGTCCGTTAGCCATCTGGATGTCTTTAGAAAAATGTCTATTCATATCTTCTGCCCTTTTCTTAATTGGATTATTTATTTTTTGGGTGTTGAGTTTGACAAGGTCTTTATAGATTTTAGATACTATATCTAAATATATATCAGATACATATCAGATATGTCATTTGCTGATATCTTCTGCCATTCCATAGGTTGCCTTTAAGTTGTTGGTGATTGTTTCCTTCATTGTGCAGAAGCTTTTTATCTTGATGACGTTCCAATGGTTTATTTTGGCTTTGGTTTCCCTTGCCTCAGGAGACATCTAGTAAGAAGTTGCTACAGTTGATATGAAAGAGGATACTACTATGTTCTCCTCTAGGATTTTGATGGATTCCTGTCTCACATACAGACCTTTCATCCATTTTGAATTTATTTTTGTATATGGTATAAGAAGGTAGTCCAGTTTCATTCTTTTGCATGTTGTCCAGTTTTCCCAACAGTGTTTTTTGAAAAGAGAATCTTTTTTCCTTTGGAGATTCTTACCTGCTTTGTTGAAGATTAGTTGACCATATAGTGGTGGGTTCATTTCTGGATCTTCTGTTCTGTTCCATTGATCTGTGTGTTTGTTTTTATGCCAGTACCATACTTTCTTATCACCATAGCTTTGTGATTTAACTCGAAGCCTGGAATTGTGATGCTTCTAGCTTTTTCTTTTTCAAGATTGCTCTGGCTATTCGGGGTCTTTTGTGATTCCATGCAACTTTTAGGATTGTTTGTTCTAGCTCTGTGAAAAATGATGGTGTTATTTTGATAGGGATTGCATTAAATGTGTAAGTTGCTTTGGTTAGTACAGACATTTTAATAATATTTGTTCTTCCAGTCCATTAGCCTAGAATGATTTTTCCATTTTTGTTTCTTCTTCAGTTTCGTTCATCAGCTTCTTATATTTTTTTAGTTTAAAGGTCTTTCACCTCGTTGGTTAAATTTATTCCTAGGCATTTTATTCTTTTGACTGCAATTGTAAAGGGGATTTTTTGTTGATTTCTTTTTCTGGTAATTCATTATTAGTGTATAGAAATTTAACAGATTTTTGCATAATAATTTCATATCCTGAAGCTTTACTGAATTACTTTATTCTAATAATTTTTTGGTGCAGTATTAGGGTTTCTATTTATAGTATGTCATCTGCAAATTGTGGTAGTTCTGCTTCTTCCTTTTCAATTTCGGTAACTTTTATTTCTTTTCTTACCTAATTGCTGTGGCTAAGGCTTTTAATACTATTTCGAATAAAACCAGTGAGTGTTGACATCTTGTCTTATTCTTGATCTTAGATTAAAAAAAACTTTTAGCTTGGGCACCAGGGTGGCTCAGTCTTAAGCATTAAGCATCTGCCTTCAGCTCAGGTCGTGATCCCAGGGTCCAGGGATCAATGCCAACATCCGGCTCCCTGCTTGGTGGAAAGCCTGCTTCTCCCTCTCCCACTCCCCTTGCTTTTGCTCCCTCCACTTCTCCGTGTCTCTCTGTCAAATAAATAAATAAATAATCTTTAAAAAAAAATTTGAGCTTTTCACTGTTGAGTATGATATTTGCTATGGGTGTGACATATATGCCCTTTATTATGTTGAGATACATTCCCTCTATATCCACTTTCTGAGGGCTTTTATTATAAGTAGAGGTTACATTTTGTCAGGTGCTTTTTGTGCATCTACTGAGATGATTATGTGATTTTTTTCTTTCATTTTGTTAATGGGTGTAGTGTTGATTAATTTGTGAATGTTGAACCATTCTTGTATCCCTGGAATATAGCTCCACTTTGATCATGGTGTATGATATTTTAAATGTATTCCTGTTCAGTTTGCTAATATTTTGGTCAAGATTTTTGCATCTCTATCAAGAACATTGGATTATAATTTTTATTTTTTGCAGTGTCCTTATCTGGTTTTGATGTCAGGGTAATGCTGGTCTTGTAAATGAGTTTGAAAGCATTTCTTCCTATTCAGCTTTTTGGAGAAGTTTGAGAAAGATAGGCATTAAATCATTTTTGAATGTTTGATAGAATTTACCAGTGAAGCCATGGGATCTTGACTTTTACTTTGGGGATGTTTTTGATTACTGATTAAATCTCCTTACTTATGATCACTTTATTTATGTTATCTATTTCTTCCTGATTCGGTCCTGTAAGATAGTATATATCTAGGAATGTAATCATTTTTTTCTCTAGGTTGTCCAATTTGTTGGTATGTAATTGTTCATAGTAATCTCTTATGATCCTCTGTAGTTCTGTGGTATAAGTTGTAACTTCTCCTCTTCATTTCTGATTTATTTGAGCCCACTCTATCTTTTACCCTGGGAGTATCAAGCTAAAGTTTTGTCAGTTTTTGTTTTTGTTTTGTTTTTTTTTTTTAAAGAACCAACTCTTAGTTTCATTGATCTTTCCTTTTGTCTTTTTAGTCTTTATTTCATTTATCTCATTCTGTTAGTTATTATATCCTTCCTTATACTACTCTTGGGCTTGATTTATTCTTCTTTTTCAGGTTCCTTTATGTGTAAATTTAGATTGAGATTTTCCTTGTTTCCTCAAGTAGGTTTGTTTTGCTATTACTGTCTCACTTAGAACTGCTTTTGCTGCATGCAGTAGATTTTGGTATTTCCTTTTTTTGTTTTCATTTTTCTTGAGGTTAGTTTTTTTTGTTGTTACTGTTTCTCTTCTTTTTATCTTTTTGATGACCCAGCGGTTGTTCAGTAATATGTTGTTTAATCTCCATGTATTTGTAATTATTTTCCTGTTTCCTTCTTATAATTGATTTCTAGTTCACATCATTGTGGTAAGAAAAGATACTTTATATGATTTCAGTCTTCTTGAATTTATTGAGACTTGTCTTATGGCCTAACATGTGGAGTGTCCTGGAGAATGTTCTATGTGCACTTGAGAAGAATGTGGTATTTGTTGCTTTTGGATGGAGAGTTCTATATATAAATATTAAGTCCATCTGATCTAATATGTTGTTCAAGGCTGATGCTCCCTTATGATTTTCTGTCTGGATAATTTATCTTTTGATGTAAGTAGGGTGTTAAAAGTCCCCTCTTACTAGTATATGCTGTCACTTTCACCCTTTAGGTCTGCTAATAATAGCTGTACTATTTTGATGCTCCTATGTTGGGTACTTATATATTTATAAATATTATATCTTCCTACTGTTTTATCATTATGTAATACCCTTCTTTGTCTTTTATTACAGTATTTGTTTTAAAATCTGTTTTGTCTGATATGAGTATAGCTATATACTTGAATTGGCATGGATATCTTTATATATCCCTTCATTTCAGTCAGTATATGTCTTTACATCCAAAGTGAGTCTCTTGTAGAAAGTATGTAGATGGATCTTGTTTTGTCTGTTTTGTTTTTGTCCTTTCAGTCACTTCGCATCTTTTGATTGGAGCATTTAGTCCATTTACATTTAAAGTAATTATTGATTGGTGTATACTTACTGTCATTTTGTTCATTGTTTTCTGCCTGTTTTTGTAGTTCTCTGTTTCTTGTCTCTTGTGGTATGTTGTCTTTCTCTAGTGTTTTTTTTTAGATTATATTATATTATCTTTTGTATATTTACTATAAGTTTTTGCTTTGTGGTTACCATGAGGTTCACATATAACATTCTAAGTATAGAACTATATTCAGTATATTTAGGTTGATAGCAACTTAAATTTGAACACATTCCAAAACTATATTTTTACAACTTCTCCCCAAGCTTTATGTTTTTATTTTTATTTACTTATTTAAAAAAATTTTTTTTTTAATTTGACAGAGATAGAGAGCCAGAGAGCACAAGCCAGGGGAATGGGAGAGGGAGAGGGAGAGGGAGAGGGAGAAGCAGGCTTCCAGTTGAGCAGGGAGCCAGATGTGGGGCTTGATTCCAGGCCCCAGGGGTCATGACCTGAACTGAAGGCAGATGCTTAACCAACTAAACCATCCAGGTGCCCCAAGTTTAATGTTTTTAAGACACATTTTACCTATTGTACCTCTTTTTATTGTATGTGTGCCTTAACTATTTTAGTTTAATTATGTTACTTTTCTTTTTACCCTTTAGAGTAGATTCATAAGTGATTTCTACTATCTTTATATATAGGCATCTTTTCTGGTGAGATTTTTACTTTCATATATTTTCTTCTTATTATTTAGTGCCATTTCTTTGCTATTTAAAAAATTCCCTTTAACCTTTCTTATAAGGCCAGTTTATTGGTGATGAACACCTTAAGCTTTTGCTTCTCTGAAGATTCTAATCTCTCCTTCAATTCTAAATGATAATCTTGTCAGGTAGGGATTTCTTAGTTTGAATTTCTCCTTTTAGGACTTCAAATTATGTCATGTCACTTTCTTCTGACCTCAAAGTTTCGCCTGAGAAATCTGCTGATAGCTTTATTAGGTTTCCCTTGTATTTAACAAGTTGCTTTCCTCTTGCCGCCTTTCAGATTCTCTCTTTAACTTTTATCTTTTAATTAGAGTATGTCTTGGTGTGGATTTCTTTGGGTCCTTTTTTTTTTTTTTTTTTTTTTTAATTCTCTTGGCTTCCTGGACATAGATGTCTATTTCCTTCCCCATGTTAGAGAAGTTACAGCAACTATTTCTTTTCTAACCATTTCTTTTCTGTCCCTTTCTTTCTCTCTCTCTTCTCCTTCACAAATGTTATTCCACTTAATGTTTTTCTATCAGTCTCTTAAGTTATCTTCATTTTATAAAAGTCCTTTTCCTATTTGCTGCCATGTCTCGGTGTTAATGCTTTGTTTTCCAGCTCACTGATCCATTCTTCATTTCAGTAGTTAACTGTTGAACTCCTCTAATGTATTTTTCAATTCAGTTACTGTATTTTTTTAAAGTTTGTGTCTTCTGTTTGACACTTTCTTATATTTTCTGTATCTTTGTTAAAGTTTTCACTCTGTCCTTCCATTCTTTTCCTGAGAGTTTAGTGAGTACCTTTATGACCATTATTTTGATTTCTTTATCAGATAATTTATCTCTGTAACATTATGGCCTTAAGTAAGTTTTATCTTGTTTTCACAATTGGAAGATATTTTCTTTTTTCTTCATTTTGCTTAACTCTGTTTGATTCTATGTATTAAGCAAAATAGCTACCTCCTCTCAGTCTTGAAGGAGTTGTCTTATGTACATGGTGATGAACCTTTTCATTCACCCTTGCACTTGTTCTTGGTTATCTCTTGAACCTTCGTAATTGTCTAAATATGCTGATTTATTTTTGATGTGTCCTTCTTTATGAGGATCTTTCTAGATCTTTCAGTGTTCCAAGAGGAAGAATCTCATTTATCAATTACTTTCAGGCTGGGTAGAAGCAAGACCCTTGAGTAGCAACTTTTTGGCCCAGTGTATTGTCTATTTGGTAATTTTATATTTGCGCTTGAAAAAGTCTATACCTTCTGCAGTTTGGATTTAGTGTTGTATATAAATAACTATGAGGGAGATTTGTCTGTTTCTCCTTTTAATTCTATCAAATTCTTTATATTTTTTGTAGCTATGTTATTGTTTGTTTATAAATATTTTTATATCTGCTTATTGAATTGAACCTTTTTTTTTTTTTTAAAGATTTTATTTATTTATTTGACAGAGAGAGATCACAAGTAGACAGAGAGAGAGAGAGAGAGAGAGAGGAGAAGGAAGCAGGCTCCCCGCCGAGCAGAGAGCCCGATGCGGGGCTCGATCCCAGGACCTAGGATCATGACCTGGGCCGAAGGCAGAGGCTTTAACCCACTGAGCTACCCAGGCGCCCCATGAATTGAACCTTTTATCAATGCAATATATTCTTCCTCTAACATTTCTTGCCTTATAGTCTACTTGGTTTGATGTAATATTGCTACAACTACTTTTCTTTGGTTGATGTTTGCATAACATTTCTTTTTCTGTCATATACTTTTGTCTTTTCTTGTTATTATATTTAAAATATAAATGTCTCTTATAAGCATCTTTGTACTTTTTCCCTGAACACTTGTTTTTCACTTACAGCATGTAGGCCATTACATTTATTAAAATTATTAATATAGTTCTTACTGTTTATTTCCTATTTGGCTCATTAGTTTGTGTTCCCTCTCCTTTTTTATCTTCCTTTTGATTGAGAGAATAGCTTTTATTATTTAGTTTTTACTTTTATTAATTTGTTAGTTATATATAGTTTGAGTGGGGTTCATTGTGGGGGTATGTGTTATCCATGCCTAATTTTTGTCTAGCTGTACTCAGCCAGGAATAAAATGTTCAAAGGAAAACCCACATCATATGCAAAACTTTGTCAAAGATATATCACTGACGTTTGAGAGAAGGTGATATAATTGTGACAGGAATTCTTCTATTTCCTGCCCATTATATAATTTCAATATGAAGATGTATTCTCACATCACATTCTCACATTGGTATATACAGAAGCTTTTAATAAGTAATGTGGTTTGACCAAGTACCTTTGCTTCCTTAAGAAGTTTCATAATGTGTGGGGATATACACATGTGCATACAAACAGGGACCTATTTTTTAAGTTTTTATTCTGTATCCAGAATTACAGTAGATGCTTTTCATGTTCTCATTTACTTTATACGTTTTTTATTTTTAAATTTTTATTTTATTAGCATATAGTGTGTTATTTGCTTCAGGGTACAGGTCTGTGAATCATCAGTCTTGCACAATTCACAGCACTCACCATAGCACATACCCTCCCCAGTGTCAAAAACCCAGCCACCCTAGACCTCCCCTCCCCTCCCCGCAGCAACCCTCAGTTTGTTTCCTGAGATGAAGAATCTCTTAAGGTTTGTCTCCCTCCCTGGTCCCATCTTGTTTCATTTCTTTCCCCTCCCTTCCTCCCTTGACTCCCCCACCCTGCCTCTCAAATTCCTCATATCAGAGAGATCATATGATACTGTCTTTCTCAGATTGACTTATTTTGCTTAGCATAATACCCTCTAGTTCCATCCATATCATTGCAAATGGCAAGATTTGGGGGGTTATTTTTATGGCTTCATAGTATTCCATTGTATATATATATATATATATACCATTTCTTTATCCATTCATCTGTTGATGAATTCTAGATTCTTTCCATACTTCGGCTATTGTGATCATTGCTGCTATAAACATTTGTGTGCACGTGCCCCTTTGGATCACTATATTTGTATCTTTAGGGTAAATACCCAGCAGTGCAATTGCTGGGTTGTAGGGTAGCTCTAATTTCAACTTTCTGAGGAACCTCCTTACTGTTTTCCATAGTGCCTGCACCAGCTTGCGTTCCTACCAACAGTGTAGGAAGGTTCCCCTTTCTCCACATCCTCACCAACATATGTCATTTCCTGACTTGGTAATTTTAGCCATTCTGACTGGTGTGAGGTGGTATCTCACTGTGGTCTTGATTTGTATTTCCCTGATGCCGAGTGATGTGGAGCACTTTTTCATGGTCTGTTGGCCATTTGAATGTCCTCTTTGCAGAAATGTCTGTTCACGTCTTCTGCCCATTTCTTGATTGGATTAGTTGTTCTATGGGTGTTGAGTTTGAGATGTTCTTTATTGATTTTGAGTACTAGCCCTTTGTCTGTTATGTTATTTGCAAATATCTTCTCCCATTCTGTCAGTTGTCTTTTGATTATGTTGCCTGTTTCATTTCCTGTGCAAAAGATTTCGATCATGATGAAGTCCTAATAGTTCATTTTTGCCCCTGCTTCCCTTGCCTTTGGTGATGTTTCTAGGAAGAAGTTACTGCAGCTGAGGTCGAAGAGGTTGCTGCCTTGTTCTCCTCAAGGATTTTGATGGATTGCTGTCTCAAACTGAGGTCTTTCATCCATTTGGAGTCTATTTTTGTGTGTGGTATAAGGAAGTGGTCCAGTTTAATTCTTTTCCATGTGGCTGTACAATTTTCCCAACACCATTTGTTGAAGAGACTGTCTTTTTTCCATTGGACATTCTTTCCTGCTTTGTCGAAGATTAGTTGACCATAGAGTTGAGGGTCTATTTCTGGGCTCTCTATTCTGTTCCTTTGATCTATGGGTCTGTTTTTATGCCAGTACCATACTGTGTTGATGATTACAGCTTTGTGATAGAGCTTGAAGTCCGGAATTGTGATGCTGCCAGCTTTGGTTTTCTTTTTCAGTATTCCTCTGCTTATTTGGTGTCTTTTCTGATTCCACATAAATTTTAGGATTATTTGTTCCATTTCTTTGAAAAACAATTGATGGTTGTTTTTTTTTAATTTAGTTTAATTTTTTTTCAATGTTCCAAAATTCATTTTTTATGCATCTTACCCAATGCTCCATGCAATATGCCCCTCATAATACCCACCACCAGGCTCACACCACCCACTCCCAAAACCCTGTTTGTTTCACAGAATCCACAGTCTCTCATGGTTTGTCTCCCCCTCCGATTTCCCCCAACTCACTTCTCCTCTCCATCTCCCACTGTCTTATTCCTTAGGCTCCACAAGTAAGTGAAACCATATGATAATTAACTCTCTGTGCTTAACTTGTTTCACCCAGCATAATCTCTTCCAGTCCCATCCATGTTCATACAAAAGTTGGGTATTCATCCTTTCTGATGGAGGCATAATACTCCATTGCATATATGGACCATATCTTCTTTATCCATTATTCCGTTGAAGGGCATCTTGGTTCTTTCCACACTTTGGCGACTATGCCCATTGCTGCTATGAACACTGGAATACAGATGGCTCTTCTTTTCACTCCATCTTTACCTTTTGGGTAAATACCCAAGAGTGCAATTGCAAGGTCATAGGGTAGCTCTATTTTTAATTTCTTAAGGAATCTCCACACTGTTTTCCAAAGTGGCTGCACCAACTTCCATTCCCACCAACAGTATAAGAGGGTTCCCCTTTCTCCACGTCCTCTCCAACACTTTTTGTGTTCTGTCTTATTAATTTTGGCCATTCTGACTGGTGTAAGGTGGTATCTCAGTGTAGTTTTGATTTGAATCTCCCTGTTGGCTAATGATGATGAATATTTTTTCATGTGTCTCTTAGCCATTTGTATGTCTTCTTTGGAGAAGAAGAATGGTCATGTCTTCTGATGATTTTTTGATGTGATTATCTATTTTATGTGTGTTGATTCTGAGGAGTTCTTTATAGATCTTGTATATCAGCCCTTCGTCTGTAGGGTCATTTGCAAACATCTTCTCCCATTCCATGGGTTGCCTCTTTGTTTTATTGACTGTTTCCTTTGCTGTGCAAAAGCTTTTGATCTTGATTAAGTCCCAAAAGTTCATTTTCACTTTTGTTTCCTTTGACTTTGGAGACTTGTCTTGAAAGAAATTGCTGTAGTTGATGTTGAAGAGGTTACTGCCCATGTTCTCCTCTAGGTTTTGATAGATTCCTGCCTTACATTGAGGTCTTTTATCCATTTTGAGTTTATTTTTGTGTATGGTATAAGAGAATGGTGAAGTTTCATTCTTCGATACATAGCTGTCCAGTTTTCCCCTCACCATTTATTGAAGAGACTGTCTTTTCCGCTGGATATTTTTTCCTGCTTTGTCGAAGGTTATTAATGACCATAGAGTTGTGGGTCCATATCTGGGCTCTCTACTCTGTTCCACTGGTCTATGTGTCTGTTTTTGTGCCAGTGCCATGCTGTCTTGATGATCATAGCTTTGTAGTAAAGCTTGAAATCAGGCAATGTGATGGCCCCAGTTTTGTTTTTTCTTTTTCAACATCTCCTTAGCAATTTGGGGTCTCTTCTGGCTCCATACAAATTTTAGGATTGTCTGTTCCAGCACTTTGAAAAATGCCAGTGGAATTTTGCTTGGGATGGCATTGAAAGTATAGATGACTCTGGGCAGTATAGACATTTTAACAATGTTTATTCTTCTGATCCATGAGCATGGAATGCTTTTCCATCTTTTTGTGTCTTCTTCAATTTCTTTTGTGTTATGTAGTTCCTCGAGTACAGATCCCTTACCTCTTTGGTTAGGTTTATTCCCAGGTATCTTATGGTTCTTGGTGTTATAGTAAATGGAATCAATTCCCTAATTTCCTTTTCTATTTTTTCATTGTTGGCGTATAAGAAAGCAACTGATTTCTGTACATTGATTTTGTATCCTGCCACATTACTGAATTGCTGTATGAGTTCTAGTAGTTTGGGGGTGGAGTCTTTTGCATTTTCCATATAAAGTATCAAGTCATCTGCAAAGAGGGAGTTTGACTTCTTCTTTGCCAATTTGAATACCTTTTATTTCTTTTTGTTATCTGATTGCTATTGCTAGGACTTCTAGTACTATGTTGAACAATGATGGGGACAGTGGGCATCCTTGTCGTGTTCCTGATCTCAAAGGGAAGGCTATCAGCTTTTCCCCATTGAGAATGATATTTGCTGTTGGTTTTTCATAGATAGATTTTTTAAAGTTGAGGAATGTTCTCTCTCTCTGTCCCTATACTTTGAAGAGTTTTGATCAGGAGCGGATGCTGTATCTTGTCAAATGCTTTTTCTGCATCAGTTGAGAGGACTATGTGGTTCTTCTCTCTTCTCTTATTGATTTGTTCTATCACATTGATTGATTTGCAAATGCCGAACCACCCTTGCATCCCATAGATTAATCCCACCTGTTCATGGTGGATAATCTTTTTAATGTGGTGTTGGACTCTATTAGCTAGGATCTTGTTGAGTGTTTGCATTTATTTTTTGAAGGACTTGGTGTAAGCTTCAACTACATTTACAAATATTTAGGAAATGTGTTGGTGTTTTATCAAGTGGAGAAAGTAGGTTTTGAGGGAAGGTTTTAAAGAAATATATTTTTAGAATTCTAATTTTAAAGTGATTTGGAGTAGATTCCCAGAGCCAAAAAGGACAAGAGAGGGAGATGTCTAGCTCAGATAATATGAATAGAGAAGAGAAAATGGACAAGGAATGGACGAATCTGCCTAGAAAAATAAATGAGAAGTTAATTCAGTAGATAGGTTTGGGGGAAAAGACATGAAAGAAGATCTTGGGAAAATTTCCATAAAATATAAAATCATGCTTACGCTAAGATACTTAGATACTTAAAAATGCTTATACTATGCTATTTTGTTAGTGGGAATTATTTGTGTCATTTATAAAAACTAATAACTGCACACTTAAAAAACTAAGAAACGAACATCCTTATCCATTTGAAAATGTTCCTTTTGAAGAGTTTTAGTTGATTTTGAACCCATTTGTTAAAAATATTTTTACAGTAACATCTTCCAATTATTTTATGTTTTTTCATTAAAGTATAATTGACACCCAGTGTTACATTAGTTTCAGGTGTACAACATAGTGATTCAACAAGTCTGTACCTTCTGCTGTGCTTACAAGTGTTGCCATCATCTGTCAGCATACAGTGCCTTTATAATCCCATTGACCATATTCCCTATGCTGTACCTTTTATCCCTATGACTTATTCATTTCATAACTAAAATCTATATTTCCCACTCCCCTTCACCCATTTTGCCCATCTTCCCTCCCCACCCCCAATTATTTTATACGAACAACTAATTAATATCATGAAAAGTGGAAGTTTACTAACCCCATTTCAAAAAGTCATTTGAATATTTGGTAGATGAGATTGAAAAATGAATGCTGTATAAGTGATTTTGTAAGTATAGCTAATGTATTTCTTTCACTTCAGTGTATTTATTGTTTTATTTTGCTTTTTAATTACTGTATCAGAAAATGTCAAACCAAGATTTTCTAAAATAATGCATATTCAATCATATTATGTGCATTAATTATTGGTGAGAAAAATATTTTTGCACAATTACTACAATCAAAGCTATTTTAAGTATTACATTGTCTTTTTCTCATCTTTTAAAATTTCTTATGTGATGTGATGAATGTTTTAGCATAATATTCAGAATTTGCTTTACTGATAGAAATGTCTGATAACTTTCAGAAATTGCTTTACTAATACAGATGTACTAATACAGATGTACAGAATTTTGGAGATTACTCTTACAGAGATAGTGACATATAAACAAGAAAAATTTGGTAAAATATGAAAAGTGCTATCCCAAAGGAATGACTGTTATTACACACAGGGAACAAATCGCCTGGGGGAATCAGAGGAGACTTTAATAAGATGTCCTAATGCTGTATCTCATTAGGTATAGATAGGAATTTCTTAGGTGGTTATTATCAGACTTTTTTTTTTTTTTTTCCTTGACAGAGAGAGAGATCACAAGTAGGCAGAGAGGCAGGCAGAGAGAGAGGGGGAAGCAGGCTCCCGCTGAGCAGAGAGCCCGATGCGGGGCTCAATTTCAGACTTTTTTAAAAAACCAAAGAAAAATGTGACATTTCTCAAGTGACTTTATATTGCTGAGGTCTGCTTAATTCAGGGATTCATGTTTCCATCAATAAATGTAAAGAAAGGAAAAAAATCTATTGCAATAGATGAGTATGAGACTCTAAGTAGATGTATAAAATGTTGGCTTGTCTAAATTTACTTCCTCTTAGCTCTATTACTGTCCCATTTTTCTCTTATTTTGAGTTCTATAGTCTTCTATAAGAGAAAAAATGTTGCTAAAGATCTCTGTAGTGATGGTTTTCATTCTGGTCAATGTAAGGAAATGTTAAATACTCATAAAGACATATGATATATGCAAAACAGTTTTCTTAAGATGGTCACACTTCTTTCATAGCACTTCCATAGCACTAACCATGATATATTGAGGTACCAAATTAATTTATTCATACTTCTGAGCTCATTAACATAAAGTACATTTGTCATTGCATTTTTTTTTTCATTCCCACATTACCCTGGCACATACTAGGCATTGCTATGGTGGTTTTGTTTTGTTTTGTTTTATTTTGTTTTAATTTAAATTCACCTACCTAACATATAGTGTATTAGTTTCAGAGGTATTAGTCTTATGTAATACCCAGTGCTCATTATATCACATGCCTTCCTTAATGTTCATCACCCAGTTACCCCACACCCCCTCCATCAACCCTCAGTTTGTTTCCTATGATTGAGAGTCTCTTATGGTTTGTCTCCCTCTCTTATTTTGTCTTGTTTTATTTTTCCCTCCCCTCCCCTATAATCCTCTGTTTTTTTCCTTAAATTCCACATATGAATGAGATCATATAATTGTCTTCCTGATTTGACTTATTTCACATAGCGTTAACACCCTCTAGTTCCATCCATGTCATTGCAAATGGCAAGATTTCATTTTTTTATGGCTGAATAGTATTCCATTGTGTATATATATCCCACATCTTCTTTATTCATCTGTCGATGGACATCTGGGCTCTTTGCATAGTTTAGCTGTTGTGGACATTGCTGCTATAAACATTGGGGTTCACTACATTTGTATCTTTGGGGTTAATACCCAATAGTGCAATTGCTGGGTCATAGGATAGCTCTATTTTCAACTTTTTGAGGAACCTCCATACTCTTTTAGGCATTGGTATGTTTCCTTAAACTGGAAGATTAAAATTGATACTTCATGGTAATTTATTTAAACCTAATTCACATCAAGTTTACTTTCAAAACTATTTTGAAGATTTTTGTGAAGGATATGTAGACTTACGACTAATAAAATACAATAAAATATAAATTGAAAATAGCCTGAAAAAGAGGAGGATGCAAAGATACTAACTAGGAAAGTAGTTGTATTTGTACTGTATCATTTCATTAAAACCACCATAAGACTTAGTGACAGCAATGATTTATTATTTCTCACAAATCTTTGGGTTTGCTGGGCTTAGCTAGGTGTATTTTCTTCTGGTTTTACTTGGTGTCATTCATTTGGCTGAAATAATTTGCAACTGAGGCTGGAAAATCTAAGATAGCATCATGCAGATGTCTGGGGCCTTGGTGCTATCTGTTTCACTGAGCTTTTTCTCTACATGTTCTCTTCATTCCGTTATTTAGACTGGATTTCCTTTCATGATAATAGAAGTTTACCAAGAGAGTGAGAGTAGAAAATGTGAGACATTTTGAGAACGTGGCTTCAGAACTCATACACCATGATTTTTGAATTGATGAAAATAGACTCCACCTTTTGACAGGAGGATTTATAAAGAATATATGGCTGTATTTAACCTACTACAGTAGAATATACTTATATGTTGAATATAAAATTTGTTTCTGTGCTGCCTGAAAATGAGGAGGAAATAAGACACTAAGGTTGTCAAAATAAAGAACAAATATCAGAAAATTTGATTTGTAAAATCCATTTATTTTTTCAGTAATACCTGCAATTTTTAAAGAATTTGAAAAATGTGAAAGGAATTAAAATCAAAATGTACTACAAATCTAATTATCCAGAAATAACTATTATAAGTTATAAAACGTGTCATCTATCTATTCCTATGTTACAAATAGAAGAATGTATGAATGCTTAACTGAGTGAAAGAAATAGCTATACAAAACCAAAATAGTACTCTCAAGCTAATACAGAAGCATTTTATTTCATTTAAATAGAAAAAAAAGGAAGTGGGGGCGCCTGGGTGGCTCAGTGGGTTAAGCCTCTGCCTTCAGCTCAGGTCATGATCTCGGGGTCCTGGGATCAAGCAGTCTCCCTCTCCTTAGGGAGCCTGCTTCTCCCTCTCTCTCTCTGCCTGTCTCTCTGCTTACTTGTGATCTCTGTTTGTCAAATAAATAAATAAAAATCTTAAGAAAAAGAAAGCGAATGTGAGAGCATATTATAAGGTGTGCTAAACAGAGATCTCTCTCAAGTTTAAAAATAAGGAAAATTATTAATAAGTTAGTCATTTTTTTAAATGATTTTATTTATTTATTTGACAGAGAGAGACACAGCAAGAGAGGGAACATAAGCAGGGGGGTGGGAGAAGGAGAAGCAGTCTCCCCGCTGAGCAAGGAGCCGGATGGGGGGCTCAATCCTAGGACTCCAGGATCATGACCCAGCAGATGGCAGACGCTTAATGACTGAGGCACCCAGACACCCCGTTAGTCATATTTTTTACTACCTTTTTAAACTTTGGAGTTCGTCAAACTTCTGCTATGAAAGTTAACGATATTAGCACTACTGTGTAACCTATCCTCTTTATACCATCAAATGTCTGATTATTATATAATTAAAAAAACAAAACCCTAATTGAACCATATCTAATCTTCAGACTGAACTTATTTCAGAAACCACTGCAGAGATGTAGAAGGAAAGATAAAGTAAGCCCAGACTGTATCAGATCTGGATGGACTTGGATAGAGAAAATTGGAGAAATAAAAAAAAAAAAAAAAAGACAATTTATAATCTTTGTTGGAATGCCCTGCTTTTCCCTCTTAGATTTTATTAAATATCCAATATTAGACTTTTCCCCCAATATTAGACTTTTTATAAGCTCTTAATTTATAGTATTTCCTGTGTTTCATTTATTTTTAAGAATTTGTGCTTTCTTCCTCATTTTTTATACTGCATAAATACCCCAAACTGCAGTGTGTTTCAATCAATAACAAATCTGTTCCATGAATTGAGCTTCAAAATTTTCTTCTTGATTGCTGAAATGAATCCGCATTTCCTCACTGTATATGAGGTATTTGGTATGTGGATGTCTTAAGTGGGCTGGTAAGTTCTTCTGCCTGTGACAGTGTTACCATTTTCTTTCAGGAAACCCTGATAGATTGGTGTGATGAAAAGGAACTTAACTTGATTTTAACAACTGGAGGAACAGGGTTTGCACCACGAGATGTCACTCCAGAGGTGAGATAGTATGTGCTTTTCTCATATTCAAGAAGTAGGCTATTCATATTACCATTCATCTTTTTCACTGTGTTTTATATTATTTTTATAATTTTGCAAGGCAGAACAAGAGACTTGTGGTTCTAAGAATGTAAAAACTTTGCCGTGGAAGAATTGTTAATAAAAAATATTTCTTGACTTCTTTTCTTTGGATTTATACAAACATGATATAAAATAAGGAAGATTGAACTAGTCTAGAAGATAATTTTGCTTTCGTTTAGTGGTCTGTGATTCAAGTTGAACTTCAGGCGTATTGCCAAAGGAGGTGATAGCAGAACTTTAACTCTTAGCATTGCTTCTGGTCTGATGTACTTTGTTAATGTAATTCAAAATTATCTGATTTCTCTGTTCTTGAGATACCCTTGTCGTTGGTCTTAAAGCATAGGAAATTACAATAGAATATATATACCATATTTATAGTATTTTTGAAGAGAAAGGGTTCCATAGTCTGTAATTCTAATGTGAATTTAAATGCAGAATTTAATAAGCCAAAAAGCAGAATTAATATCTAGGCTTTATGCCACAAGAATCTTACCTTAAACCTTTGCATGAGGAGAAAAGTTAGGGAGAGAATGAAGAGTAGGCAGTAATCAGTGATACAGGGAAAAGTCTTTTTTTTTTTTTTTGAAGGAAGCCATATACCTCAGAATCATATGCAAACTTATCTTACCACTTGTCATATTGTTTCCTTTACCTCCCAAAAAAAGTGTTTGCTGGCTGAATTTCAACTTAATGTTAAATATGTCCTTCTATTTTCAAACCAATACATGATTATACCTACTGTTTGATTAATAGAACACATTTCTGCTCTGCATCTATTAAGTATTTACTTTGTCATAGTAGTTTTCAAACTTTGGCCTGCACCACAATCAAACTAAGGGCTTGTTAAAACAGATTGTTGGGCACATCTATAGAGTTTCTGATTCAGTAAATATGCAGTGGGTCCTAAACATTTGTATTTCAAACAAGGCCCCAGGTGATACAGATGTTGTTGGCCCATAGACCTATACTTTCAAACTTTAAAAACCATCGTTCTAGTATATGAAAATGGAAATTTTTTTAACAAATTGTAAAATACTTTCTGTTCTTCATGTAAAAATTGTGACAGAATTTTTTGGAATATTTTTATGGTTAGATTTATCACGTGGTTTGTTTTTAAAGCAATCAGAATAGAGTTGTAATGTTTTCATGACTTTAAAAAAGAAGTCATTCTTACATAATAAGCTTCTGGGTGTTAAGGGGAAATGGTCCTTTGGCCAATTTTTACATTTCTTTTAGATGTTGAGACTATTAAAAAGTACAATTGGAGGGAAGCCATCTCCTGTAGAGGTGTGTTTGTGTTTTGTTTATAAGAAATTGCTTACATATGTGAAGAATTTTTGGTCTGGTCGTTCTGTTAAGTATTTGAAGTAAATGTCCTTGGCTTTATATTCCCTATTTTTTCTGCGATGATTCAACAATATTGTTTCATTTCTTTTTATATCAGAAAGTAAGTTACTATGGAATTCATTTATAACCAGATAACATTATTTTAATTGGGGGAGAATAATTCCACAGAATTATTAACACAGAGTTAAGTATTTTGTATTCTGTGTGTGTCAAGTTATTATCAAAATGCTGGATTGAAAATTTAAGCCTTTGAATTTGGGCTCTGCTACTTATTAACAGGGTGACCATAGACTAACTATTGAATCCCTCTGTGCCTCAGTTTCCTATGAAATGAGGCAAACAAAAGTACCTATGTACAAGGGTAGCTGTGGGATTCAATGAGAACTATTTCTGGCATGTTAGTAAGTGCTATATGCAAGGTTTAACTTAGGAAGAGTTAATTTTTTTATTAGTTGCTACATAAATACTAAGTGAACAAATTGGTTAGGTATTTTTTTTGTTTGTTTTGGTAACTACCAAATATAACTACCAAATAGAGAAAAACAGTCTTATCGTAGATTTAAAGTATATCCGTGAAATCTTTATGATCTTGTTATTTTTAAATTTTGATGTAGTATTTTTAAATCTTGATGTTATTTTTAAATTTTGATGATATTTTATCTTTTTTCATCTCATTGTAAATCAGAGGTCTTAAATTTCTACCATTCTAATATGTGTTATCCCATCCACTTTTTTTTAAGTACCATTAGTTGATAAGAGTCTCTTTCTCTGACCATGTATGTTTCATTATATCAGAAATTAAGAAGCCCGGGGGTATAGCTCAGTGGTAGAGCATTTGACTGCAGAAATTAAGAAGCCCTTTATTCTTAAATGAATGAAGTCTCAGTTACCTTAAAACCTTAGAGGTGCTCTTAAATTCTTACATTTAAAGTGCCTATAGCAACTACCTACGTAGAGTTGTATTTGAGTGTTTTCTTTAAATAAGTTTAAAATATACATAAATAGGTTTTTCTTAATATCTTTTTTTTTTCAGAATGGGTGACTTACGAATTGTAAATATCTTGATTTTTAATGGATTTGCTTTATTTTATATTTTATATATAAATACATAGGGTGTGACTATAGCGGAATTCCATAGGACTGTTAAGCATTTGAAAAATAAACAAACATAAAAGCAATGTAAGGCCAACCAAAAATAATTCTACGGATTTCCTATCTTCACTATACATTTAAATGCTTGTCATTCTTCTAATATCCAAATTATAACACTGGATGTCTGCTAGGAACCCAGAAATACAATTTGGGTTCTGTGATAATACAGTTATTTGTCTTTAACTTGTTTGTCTTAGATAATTGTGCTTAAAAAGAGAAGAAACCATTTCTAGACTACATTTAACTATAGATAACTTAGATTTACAAAAATTTTTACGTATTCAAGTTATAGAAAACACACATTAAATATTAAGGTAAAATAATAAAAAACTTCTCCACTAAGGTACAAATATTTTACAGTCAATAATTGACAGTGAATAGTCTAATCTACAAATACAAAGGACAATTGTTTGTGGAATGTGTGTGTTGTTAGGAAGAGGGAAACAATAAATAAAATAAATGAAATAAAGCAATCTAAACTTACTGTCAGTGGGTATGAACCCTAGAGAAAATGAAAAGTTTAATAAACTTGGGTTTCTTTACAGGTTTTTTTAATAAAAAAGGAAAATGGAATAGCAAAATCAGTAAAGTATATAATTTTTCCTTTTTTTCTTTTTAATAGAAATAAGGCAATTGGAATCGATTTCCCTAAATTATGAAATTGTTTCTGTTTTGGGGTCCTTTGTCATAGAATATGGTTCATATGCTATTTGCATGCTTGCTGGTCTGCTCCCTGCCTCTAAAATGAAATACTAGCAAAAC
Organism: Meles meles; assembly: GCF_922984935.1. Lineage (NCBI taxonomy): Eukaryota > Metazoa > Chordata > Mammalia > Carnivora > Mustelidae > Meles > Meles meles. The sequence goes on from NC_060071.1 coordinate 117,287,353, forward strand.
TTATTTTAGAGTTTATTTTAACATAAAAATATTTATTTATTTATTTATTTTTACCATTTTATTTATTTTTTTCAGCGTTAACAGTATTCATTGTTTTTGCACAACACCCAGTGCTCCATGCACTACGTGCCCTCCCTATTACCCACCACCTGTTCCCCCAACCTCCCACCCCTGACCCTTCAAAACCCTCAGGTTGTTTTTCAGAGTCCATAGTCTCTTATGGTTCGCCTTCCCTTCCAAATTTTTTTTTTTTTATAAATGAAAAAAAAAGAATAAAATATTTTTTAAGGAATAGATTTTATTCTTTTCCCGCCATCTTGGGGCCTGTGGAGCCTGGCTGGGAACGGGACTCCTAAAATGCCAAATAATGTCTGGAAGGCTGTGGTCCAAGGCCACTTTTGCTGACTATATAAGTGGCGTCTCCACAACCAGAGGGAGCACATAGGTCTTCTTAAAATCTAAGGTGTATATGTTCGAGATGAAACGGAATTCTACCTAGGCAAGAGACGTGCTTATGTGTACAAAGCAAAGAACAACACAGTGCTTCCTGGTGGCAAACCAAACAAACCAGAGTAATCTGGGGAAAAGTAACTTGTGCTCATGGGAACAGTGGCATGGTTTATGCCCAGTTCTGAAGCAATCTTCCTGCTAAAGCCATTGGGTACAGAATCCATGTGATGCTGTACCCCTCAAGGATTTAAATTTAATGAAAAGTAAATAAGGTATAGAAAAAAATAGATTTTATTTTCAGGGCTCCTGGCTGGCTTAGTTGGAGTAGCACTTGTTTGACTCTTGATCAGCAGGTCACGAGTTTGAGCCCCTCATTGGGCATAGAGATTACTTAAAATAAATAATTTTTTTTTTTTAAAGAGTAAATTTTAGTTTCTGTTACCAGACGAAGGTTGAATAATCTTTTGGCATTAGTGAAATGCTAGTAATTGTAAAATTCTATAGAACATAAGAATTCATTGCTATATAAAGTATTACCTCTTTGTGTTTCATTATTAGTTAAAAACAATGTATGTCCAAAATAGGTATTGTTACATCAAGAATCTTGTTATTCTTAAAAAGTAAAATTAGGGACTTTTAAGTGAGACAAAGTGAAAGCCCTTTAGACATAAATTCTACAAGAGACTAAAAGATCAAGAAGCTTTAAAAAATATATTTGTAACTACAAAGAAATGTTTTATAATATGTTATGGTAAATTTGAAAATATTAAACTTTTATATTTATAAGGTAAAAATAACTTTAAGCATTTTTAGATTTTTATGCTACATCAGAATAAAGGGTTGGGTACTAATATTTTATCTTGATCATAAATTAAAGAGTTAAATAGAAGCCCAACATACATCTTAATGCTCATCCATTCATTCATTCATCAAGCTTTTTATTTTTAATCTTAATATGTATCCAATGCCATACTGGGTGCTGGAGTTTTAAAAAATTAATAAGACATGGTCTCTATTCTCAAGAAACTCTTAATTTGTTTTGGGAGTTGGTAAAAGTCCTATAGACCAAATCCAGCCTGTCTTTTTGTTGGTGTTGGTGTTGATGTAGCTTATGAGCTAAGAATGGATTTTGTATTTTTTTAAGTGGCTGAAAAAAATCAAAAGGAGAATAATACTCTGTGGCACATAAAAATTGTTTGAAGTTTAAATTTCAGTCTCCCTAAATGAAGTTTATTGGAACAGAGCTACAGTCATTCATGTATGTGATACCTGTGGCTACAACAGCAGAGTTAAAGAGTTGCAACCAAAACTTTTCCTTTTAAATGAATATTTTTTTATATCAAAATCTATATTTTCCTAAAATTTTTGCTATTTCTCCTTTCGATTATTTCATTCTGACCAATTATATCAGGACACTTTTGTTAGAAGGTATCTAAGAACAATAGTTTAAAAATTTTTTAAGAGTGAGATTTTACTTAATGCATCACAAATCCATTAGTTTGATGAATTTTGGAAGTTCAAAATTTTATATATAATTTAGAATGAGAGATCTTTTACTTTTGTTATGCTGTATTGTCTATGGAGACAACGTGGCAATACACTTCATTATGGCAGAAAAGTGTTTTGTCTTTGCTCCTTCTAAAATTAAGCATTTAAAAAATGAAACCCAACATCATTTCAGATTACTAAAGGAAAAAAAAGTAAAAGGCAATTTTTAAAAAGACCATAAAAAATGTGAGTTTAAAAATAAAATGTGAGTAAAGATGACATTATCATTCAACAGACCAACGGTCAACAAACTTTTTCTGCAAAAGATCACATGGTAAATACTTTCTGCTTTGCAGGCTATAAAGTTTTAGTTGCAACTATTTAACTCTGCTGTTGTAACCACAGAAGTAGGTTCATTATGGAACTGTGGAGGCATCTAACAAAATGACCAATGCTAAATGGGGTAGAACATTCAAAATTTGGTACAAAGGATGGATTTCTAGGATTATGAATTCTGGAAGACATATTCTGTTTATAGTCCATAATATTTACATTTCTTTGAAACAGATTACTATTTAAACCATTTTATAAATATTTTCCACTTAGCTTATTAGAATTTTTTCACAAAAATATCAAATCAAAGAAAAATTGTTTATTTTGTGAAATTTGTTTTATAATCAATGTTTCACAATTATATATTTCATTATTTTAGGTGTGAGTGTACTGTAAGTCAGGGGCCATTTTATGTAGTCATTTTTAGCCATTTTTCTTTCAAAATTATAATGCTTCAAAAGTAAGAATACTATATAAGTAAAATGTAGGAGACATCCTTGACCTGAGTTACTGACTATACTTAATGATTCTCAATTTGTGACTTGTGAAAATCAGTAAGAACATTTAATAGCTTCACCTAAAAGTTAACAATGGACATTTTGACAATCAGAAAAATTCTGTATTATAGAAGAAGCATAGAAAAACATCATATGTAACAACTTCTGTTTTTGAAAGAAAATTTAATCACTAACGTAGGACATTTAAATTATGTAGTTGTTTTCAAGTATATATAATATTCTTCAGGAAACTTTGATTATTTCCCTGGAAAAATATCAGATGCTAATATTTTAGAACTCTATAAATATTTATTTTACAGTACTAGGATTTTATTTTTACTAATACCTGTTATACATGCTAGAGCTAAATATGACCATATTAAACTAGGATTTTGAGTCCTTAAATTGTATAAATAAGATAACTCAACAATATGAAATTGATAAAACCAGGATATCAGAAACCCTTGTAATTGAAGTATTTTAAACTAGATTGAATAAAATATGTCACTATTCTATGGTCAAATAAGGTTACATTTTATGCCATTTTAAGTTTTTCCTTTAATTTTTATGAAATAGTTCTGGACATAAAAACTATGTTTCTATGTCTTACCTTTGTCTAAACATGGTGAGATGCAATATGATATAGTGGAAACACTAACAATATAGAGTCAGACATGAATTTGAATCTCAACTCTACCACTAAGTATGAAATTAAGGCAACTTAACCTATTTCAACTTCATATTTCTCATTTGCTAAATTAGCTGATGCCTATCTCTCAGGGTTATTGTTTCTAGCAATTGAGATTATAAGGATAGCCAGTAATAATAAGTAACACATATATAGCACTTTACTATGTGTCAGCAGCTGTTTTAAGCATATGTTAATTCATTTAGTCTTCAGAACAACCATATGAGGAAGGTACAATTTTATATCTATTTTAAAGATGGAGAAACTGAGACACAGATCAATTAATTAACTTGCCCAAGGTTATCCAAACTAAGTGAGTGAGTAAGTGACAATAATGCATATAAAGCAATCCGGTATAATGCCTGGCACCTTTGTAGATGTTTGGTAAATGTTCATTTTTTTCTTTACCTTTTCCTTCCTCATTTAATTACTGTTACCTATTACCTCTAATTAGATGTGGCAGCCCCAAATAGTTCTGCTATTAACCCTTATACACTGATATCCTTAGTTAGCTACTGACGTACGTTGTGGATAATCTAAAAAATAAAGATGTGAGTCAACATTTCCCTACTACTACTTTCAGGCATGGGGCAAAGGAAAAAGATTAAGAGTTTCTGTAGTGTATATGATACGAAGAATAAGGCTTATTAGTGCAGTTACATCAAGTAACTCTTGATATCTTACCTGAACCTATGTATTTTAAGTCTGTAATTCCTCTGTAGTTTAAAGTTCTTGGAATATGGCTTGAATCAGCTGAGATATATGATATTCAGGGTAGCTTTTCCTAACATTCCACTTTATAGCTGGGGTTTATAATTATTTTGCATTATCCATTAAAAAACAGCATATGTCTTAGAGTATAGGCACATTTATGAGCTACCAGATTGCTAAAAACATCAATTATAGTTTTTGTTAAGTTTAACAAATATTTGTCAAGCACCTTGGGCTTCACTGAGTGAGTACTATGAAGTACATGTACTCCTAAAACAGTCAGCTCACAAATCAAGACAGTATAAACCCAATATCAGAAATGTGCAGCCAAAAGATTTCTTTGAGGAGAAAGAGTAAGAGAAAGCTAAAATTAATTTTAGTTATAATTAATCAGTACTTAAAAAGTAATCAGCAAAAAATTGGGGCAGGTAGTAATAAAGTTAAAATTGAAGAAGAGAGATAGGATTCAGATTAGGAGAGAAGACGAAGGACATTACTACTGGGAATAAGAAAGAATGGGAAATGTATGATCAGCCTACAGAGAAAGATAAAATTAAGAAAATCTTCCTGGCTAGAGCAGAGGATTCATTTTACATAGAAAGATGGATAAACTAGACCTCTTATTTTAATCTCTTTCTTAGAACATCTAGAGTAGCACCATCTGTAGAGATTTAAAAAAAAAAAAAAAAAGCAACTGTCCTCATTCCAAAACTCCTTAGAAGCCAGAATTCTAAGTCTACTATAAACCAGTACACATAGTAAAATCACGCCATCAAGGCTCTTTAAAACCAGATACTTTTTGAGATGTCATTTATTTAAATACATATCAGCGTATTCTTCAGTAGGGCTAACTTCATCCTTTTTGAAGATTTTTTAAAAAATATTTTTTGTTTTTTGTTTTTTTAAGATTTTATTTATTTATTTGTCAGAGAGAGAGAGACAGAGAGAGAAAGATCACAAGTAGGCAGAGAGGTAGGCAGAGGGAGAAGCAGGCTCCCTGCCGAGCAAAGAGCCCGATATGGGACTCTATACCAGGATGCTAGGATCGTGACCTGAGCCGAAGGCAGCCGCTTAACCAACTGAGCCACCCGGCATCCCATATTTTTTGTTTTTAAGTCCTGATTTAATCTACAGACCTAATGAATATCCACGCCATTATTTGCAGATAAAACTGAAACTGCTGTGAAGCATCAAGTTCCAGTTTTTTGATTTGTTGTTTGGACACATTTTTCCCTTCATAGATTGTGTCAGTGATGTGTCTCAAATTAGCTTAGTGTTTTATATAAAATTACAAGCTATGTAAAAAAATAGAGAAATCAAGGTATCTCAGAGTTTGAAGAGAATTCAAAGGCCATTATATTCAAAGTCCTAGCATACCCTTTTCATCATTCCCAACCTTTGTCTGAACATCTCAATTGCTACATCTTCCATCTGGAAGTTTGTTGTTTTTGCAACTCTGTTGTTTGAAAGTCCAAACATATCAAACTGAAACCTGGCACCTTATTATTTCTACCCCATGGTTCTAATTTTTTCTGTGCACTGTACAAAAGAATGTAGATTTCTTTTTTACATGATAGTTCTCCTAATATTTGAAGATAAATACTACATTTACCCCTTATGCCCAGTTACGTTTGTATTTTTTTACATGCATTTTTTTCTGTTAAACACAGAATGTGTTCCCATGATATTCAATCTCTGTTTTACTTATGCATTAAAAAGAAAGACTCCTTCGTATTATTGTACCAGGGGAGAGGTAAAGGTACAAAATTCAATAATTTAGATAAAGTAATTAGGGCAATAAGTGACATTGATTTTAAAACTATTATGTTGAAAGGCTCCTATTACATATAGTAAGAATAAAGTTACATTGTTTCTTCAGGTCAGATTTTAAAATTTTGAGCATAAGGCAAAACCAAAAATTTCATATATGAAGAACCCATATATAAAATACTGTCTTCATTCCCTTAAGTATGTTTCTTAATTGTATGCCTACTCTGCATCAGAATATGTACTGGCCTTTTAGGGGCTCTTAAGATGATCATTATCAGTAAACATACAAATAATTACAAATACTCTTATTATGCTAAATTCTATATCTATTTAGAACTCTTACTAGAGAATTAGTATTGCCCATATAAACTATTTGTGAGGCAGCATAACACAATGTTTAAGAGCACAGACTACTTGGATTTGAATCCTAGATCTTCCTTTTACTAGTGACTTTATACAACTTACTTAACTTGCTGTACCTCAGTTTTAGTATGTAAAATAGAAAGAGTAAGAGTACTTACCTCATATGATAGTTATTCACTTATGTGTGAATTAACATAAGTAATACTAAAAAAGTATATACTTGCTACATAAATATTTGCTACTATTACCTACAATATAAATAGAGCTTTAGCTTAAAAATGAGTAGATAATGGTTGAATAAATATTGAAAGAATTTTCTCTAGGGAAAAAAATCCAGTAGGATAGAACCTAAAGTATATAATGGTATAGCTGTGGGAAAGGAGTTGATTGTTCTACAAGGACCAATTGACACAAGAGAACATAAATCATATTTCTTTATGAAGATTAAAGATAGCATTATGGTGCTGGGTGTCATTGAGATGATGTAAGTGTTTCCCTCTTACCTCCACCTCTTTCCATCAGTGTGATTGTTGTATATGATATACTTGTATGTCTTAATCCTTAAGGTGAAACTTTATGTAAGAAAGATAAGTCAGGTGATTATGAGGTGATTTTGAATAGGATTTTGCAAGTTTTTAAAATACTTTCTATAAAACATAGGCATTTAAACCAATGAGAAAATAACTGTTAGTTTTCAATATTGTATAAATATAATAGAGTCTTATTATAATGTGTCTCTTGCTTGTGGTGATTCAAGACTATAGCTGTTTAGGAGACCACATTATAATGAGGTCAGTTTAGTATAACCCCATTGATGAAGTTCAAAAGAGATTCACATCATGCCAGTTTCCCACTCCTGTTAAACAGGATATGTTAAATAGGGTATTGGTTTGATATGAACTCTGTTTGTGGGCCTTATTTACTTTCTCATTCCCTTCCTTTTGCCATTTTTAAGACTTACCTTTACCTATGCTATATCCTATCCTTAAGATAAGGCTGCTTTTATAGGATCAATAGATGAATGAATATCACCACCAGTATAACATTTAGAGGAATGAGAAGGCTACTTTTATAGATACTAAAAGCAAATCCTAGTATAAATGTGTCTTCCCTCCTAGGTGTCTTGGGCAGAAGCAGCAATGTTATTAACAATAATGCTCTAGTTTAGCATTGCTCAAACTTTAGTAATTACTCTCTGCCTTCTAAGTATAAAATATCTTTGGACAGGAGTCAGCAAACTTATTCTTTACAGGTCCAGGCAATAAATACTTCAGGCTTTGTGGGTTCTGTACTCGCTATCATAAGCATTTAACTCTGTCAGCCCTATGGCACAAAAGCCACCATAAGATGATATAAATGAATGAGCCACACTGTGCCCCAATAAAAATGTATATATGGATACTGAAATCGGTTTTCATATAATTTTCACATGTCATGAAATGCTATGGTATTTTGGTTTTTTCCAATCATTACAAATTTAAAGATCACTCTTAGATTGAAGGCGATGCAAAAAACAGGCAGCAGGCAGGAATTGTTCCCTTGGCTATGATTTGCCAAACCCTATTTTAGAATATTCCTACCTTATAGTGTACTAGTATATCCTCTGTTAATCAAAGGCTCATAACATGTGGGCTTTTAGAAGAATGCTCTGAGAATTTAAGACAGAGAAAGGTGATGCACCACAAGAAATGAACACTTAATAGAGTCAAATACATCTTGAGTGCCTGCTGTATATAGGCCAGGCATTGTTCAAGATGCTATGGATATAGCAATAAACGAAGAAGTCAAAAGTCCCTGCCTTTATGAAATTTACATTCTAGTGGATGACAAAAATATAAGTAAACAAGTAAAATGTATAGTATTAGAGATGGTGATAAGTACTGTGGATAAAAATAAACCAGGAAGAGTGAATAGATAGTGTAGGCAGAAAGCAGAGTTGTAATTTTTAAAAGGCCGTTAAGGAAGGCTTTATTGATAAGATGACATTTGAGCAAAGACATAAAGGAAATGGAACGAGCCATGGATCATGTAAAACCTGTATGCCACCCTTAGTATAATGGAGAGTTTTGAACAGAGGCACTACATGATTTGACTTATATCTTAATAGGGAAACAATTTAGGAAGCTATTGAAATAATCCAGGTGAAAAATAATAGTGACTTAAGCCAATGATAGAGGTGAAGGTAGTGAGAAATATACTATTTATATACATATTTTGAAGATAGAGGTAAGAGGTGAAATAAGAGAAAGAGAGAAGTCAAGTACAAGACCCAGGATTTTGATTTGGGCAATTGGAACGATGGAGTTATCATTTACTGAAATGGAGAAGATTGTGGGAAGGGTAGGTTTGAGGAGAAAGATCAGTTTTAATTTGGTCATAGAAATGAACTGCTTTTAGATATCCAAATGGAGATGTTAAATTGGCAATTAAACACATGCATTTGGAGCTCAGAAAAGAAGTCTAGGCTGGAGATACTTTTTAAAAAGTCATCAGCATCTTCATGGAATTAAAATTCATGACAATTGATGAGATCACCAAGGTATTTACTAGTATTACTACTTATTTATTGGTATTACTGCCCTTGCTTTTTTTTCCTCATCCACTTTCAAAGAGGTAGGTAGTTCTAGTAACTTATCCCCTCTGCTCACTCACAAATAGCAGGGATCCCACTGAATCAGAAACCTGACCTACACAGGAAGTACTATTAGTTGGCCAGCCTCAAATTTTGCCATGGTATAAACATAGGAGTGAGTTTTCCCAAGTACCTCCTTGCTGGAAACGTTTGCACTGGAGGTAAGTGTGAAAGGGGAGGTTGTGGGAAATGACGGGGTGAGGGCTTCCTAAACCTTTCCCAAACCTCAAAAATTGCTTGATTCTGAGGAATGGGGAAGGTTCAGGCTGGTTCTTATTTCCCTGAACCAGTTCATACAGCCCTAAATTTGACCTGCTTTCCTCAAACTGGGAGTCAGAAATCCCTTTTCTCTTCTGTTTTTCTGCTGCAGAAATTCCCAACATTCCCATTTTGTGGGCTCCAGAAAGGGGTAAGCGAAGACTTCAATCCCAGCCAATCATTTCCAGATTAATAATTTTTAGTGTTTCGGTTTTTGTTTTTTTTTTTTTATCATCATAAAGAATGCTTGGACCCATTTTCCCCATCCATTTAATTTCCTTGTGGATTGTTATGTATCTGTGTTCTAGGATCATTCTGTATCCCTGGGCAATAGAGTTCAGATTCATCTGCTATTTCCATTTGTGTGCTATTCTCTTGTGGATTCTCATATGCAGTTTATTGATGACTGTTTCCTAGATGGAAGAAACCCAATTCAGGAGACTGCTTTATTCTCGATTTCATCTTTTCCTGAATGGTGTTTTTGTTCCCCTGCTAACAGCTATTTCTTACCCTACACAACTGCTTCTGATGATCTGTCATTGCTTCTCTGCTGTTCTGTCTTACTGCTTCGACTGCCTTTGATTTTTGCCTCTACTTTTTGCCCCACTTTATGCATCTGCTGAATGATTTGCATTCTTCACTTACTGGTACTTTGTCTATCAGCAAATAGCTGATACTACCATATCCATCTGCTACTTTAGCATTTTAGACTACCCAGCACTGTTTATCTGCTCTCCTACCATTCTGTATCATGGCCTTCCAAGTGCTATGCCATCTGCCTGCTTGATCTTGCCCTGTCCAATCTATGCCTGTAATATTTTAAGTAGGTTCATATTGTTTAGCACTTCTGCTACCTATCTCCACTTGTCTTATGCCACTAAGTTGGACTGCTAATTAAGTTTGCTTGACTACTGTCTCCTTTACGTATTTGCTGCACATGGCTGCTCCATTAATTAACCTGAGACATTGCATTCACCTCCTCTGTACTCAACCTTGCAACTTGCTGATCAGCTCATATTGCCTCCTTTATACTTTTCTGCATCTGGTAAATCACTGGCGTTATTCCTCTGTTGTCTTGTAACCCTGATCAGATTTTATTTCCAAGAAAAGTGTTGCCTACATATTGTCCAAACATATCTTAGAAATAGGAAAATGCTTCACTTTTTAACAGTCCAGTACAGTTTACTCCTAAACTGACTTTTAAACTATCACCCATCCTTTCTCCTTTTTTATACAACTCCACATTCCTTTTATTTAGCAATAGATTTTTTTCAAATAATGTATCATCTTTGCTTCAGTTGACCTCTCACATCATATATTATGTACTTTATTTTCTTGTATGTGGGATCTTTCAATGATTTTCCATATATTAAATTTATTTCCTGATTTATTTTCCATGTTCCAGGGCTTCATGAGGATTAGTTACTCCTATTAATTTATCCTTTTTAATAAGACTGGAAGAATTTCTTAAAACTTAAAGTATCATCTCCAAAAATAATAAATTTAGTTATAGTTCTTTGTGGTTAGATTAAAGTAGCTTTCCACCCTGCTCCATTTTTCCTTTGAGAATATCATTTCTCAGCCACCCCATAATTTATGTAATATCAGTTCTTTAGATATCCTTTTGATGTATTTATCTTTCCCTCCTTTTAGACTATATTGTCTTGTGTGTAGGTAAACTTTAAATTGACATTTTTCATTATTTGCTAAGTACTTGACATCTAAAAAGAACTTGAAATGCAAAATTATTTGCTTGAAGTTTGATGTCTTATTTACTTATATTTAAATGAGGAACAAGAAGTGGAGAAGAATTTTGCAAACAATTTTAAGAGTCTAAGGAGATTGAAAGTGGTGTGTGTGTGTGTAGATTTGAGGTTTTCTTCGTGTTTAGTTTTGAAGTGTACTTTGTGTGTATGTATCCACAACATCATTGTGCTTGAAGTGTGGAAAATTCTGATATCCATATTAAATTTTATTTTACTTTTATGAAAAATGAAATGGGAAAGGAAAGGGAAAAAGCTAAAAAGAGTGATAAATTTAGGGAATACAGAAAAGGGGTATGGACTTTTTTTTTTTCCTTTTCCTTTAACAATAAAGATAAAATTAGTATGAAAAAAAAGACTGGTGTAGGAAAGTCAAGAAAATCATTTCAGTAGCTTTTAATTTTTTTATTGTGGCAAAATACACATGACATAAAATTTACTGTTTTAACTCTTTTAGGTGTACAATTCAGTGGCATTAGTATATACAACCATTACCACTATCTGTTTCCAGAACTTTTTCATCCTGCAAAACAGAAACTCTGTACCCATTAAACAGTAATTCCCCAAACCTCTTTCCCCACCCCCCAGGCAACCTCTCATTTAGTAGCTGTCCCAGAATTTGCATATTCAAGGATTTGCCCCCATATATGTAGGATCATATAATTTTTGTCCTTGTGTGTTTGACTATTTCACTTAACATAGTATTTTCAAATTTCATCCATATAGAAGCATATATCAGAATTCCCATCCTTTTAAAGACTAATATTCCATTTATGTATATAGTACAATTCATTTATCCATCTCTCTGTTGATAGACAGCACTTAAGTTGTTTCCATTTTGGGGCTATTATGAATAATACTGCCATTAGCAGTGATGTGCAAGGGTCTGTTTTTCTTTCCATTCTTTGGGTATTTACCTCGAAGTAAACTCCATAGCTTTTAATATTCTTGATGTGCAAGGGTCTGTTTTTCTTTCCATTCTTTGGGTATTTACCTCGAAGTAAACTCCATAGCTTTTAATATTCTTGTCTAAGACACTAAAGACCTCAGGGGAACTATGTAAGTAATATGAAAGATATGAAAGATGGTTAAGTCCAAGCTAGTGTATTAGGAGCAGAAGAAATTATAAACTTTTGGGAAGACACAGAAGACCAAGTGAGATTTGGAAGACCTTGCATTTTAAGAATGAAAGGGAGAATGAAACTGGACAGATAACTGATATTTGCGGAACAGCAAAATGATTCTGAAGGACATTGAATTAAAAAAATAAACCAACTTAAGGACAGATGATGGCCTGTCTTTGAGATGGAATAATGCTCTTTTAAAGAAGTAAACATTTGAAGGCAAGTTTTAAATGAAGATAATGGGATTGAGATGAGGCAGCTAGGTTATATTTAGAGGAACTAACAATAGGAAGAGGAATTAATTTTAAATTCACTGGTACTCAATTCTGGATACCCAGTTTTCTACCTATAGAGATTTTGCTAAAAAGATTCCTTTGACCAAACCCCCCGAGATTCTGATTTAGCAGGATGGAGATATGGTTTAGGTAATGTGTGTATGCATGTGTATGTGTTTAATCCACTGGTAAAATACAATGTGAGTTAAATTGAACTCTATACCATAGTGTCCTAGACCTTGTAAGAGTTACGAAAGTTGGAAAGAACTGATCCTTGTCTTCAAGGAGTTTAAAACTGAAGTAGTTAAATATGCAATAAAAATGATTTAGGGAAGAAAACTTTCAATCCATTAAGTGATAATGTTTTCACATGTTAACAATTTTTTGGTAATTATACATACTTTGTCTAGCTTTTTTCAGCCAGGGTTTCTCATCTAAGCTATTAAAAGCAAATGATTTGAGGGACTTTCAATTCTCCCAAGAGTGATACATAAACTAGTACTCTTTCATATGCATAGGAGAGAAGTTAATTCATTACTTCCAATAATTCTCTCAGAACCTATTTTAAAAAGGCTTGTCTGTGCTATGTAATCTATTAGGAGTATGTAACACAAAGATAAGGCTGTGTTCTCAAGGAGCTTACATTCCAAAAGAGGGAAAAAGACATTTAACGACAACAACAAAAAAGTGCTTCTAATATTTCAAAATTTTGTTATTTTCTTCTAGTTCTTCAGAGAAAATGTTCAAGGCAGAGTAATTTTGTATAAGGAAATCCTTTCACTTCTTCTAAGCTTCAGTAATTCAGGAATAAGAATATCTTCTATAATTAATGCCTCATTACAACTGAAGGATTCTGGTAATAGTCTAATGCCAATAAGAATCTCTAATTTTAAAACCTGGAGCATTCAGTAACAATTAGTGATTCCATTGGTAGTTGTTAATAAACAGCATTATCTAAACCCAATGTTATTAATTTTATAGTGGAAGAGTAGAGAATGGCCAGAGAAAAATTGATAACTAATGTTCAGGCGGTTGTTCTTGAATGTTATTGCAAACACAATGGGGTATTCTTATCTTGGGTGTGTAACTATATACCAATATTGAAAATGTTTGGGAATTTAATTTATTCTCACTGCTAACTAAAACTTGCTGGAATTCCTGGTGTCAGAAGTTTCAGTCATATTCATTGGTTTTTATTATGAAGTCAGTTAGCCATTTGAATTAGGAATTTATTTGTCCTCCCCATACTGATGGGTGCCATCAAACTTGAGAGCAGTAGGCTTATTCACATTGCTCACTAATTCACAATGATTGCTTTAAAGGAATCTCTTTAAAGTGCTATACTTAAGTTTTAGTAACCTATTTTTTCCTCCCATCTCCTGATGTCCTACTAAAAGTATTTATTTTATCAGCACAGCTGAAGGAAGATCAAAGTTCTCATGTCAGGAGAGAAGCACCAAAATAGAAATTATATCCAGATTTAACTTGTTTACTTAAGAAAGTGAATAATTTTAAAAGATATTGTTTCACTTGTATTTATTCTAGAAAACATTTTTATGCAAACTAAAGATTACATAGAAATTTTATGGTAAGGTGTAAGATCTGGGATAAAGAAAAATATAAAGAACATTTTATTAAACTCGTTTTATTAGTAATAAATATACTTTTCCTTTTCTTGTGATCCTGTTTTTATTTGAAGGAAAGCTAAACTGAAAATAGTTATATAATGTGTTTCTTTTTTGTGAAAGTTAACTTGAAAAGGCGATTTCCCTACCACACCCTTATTAGGACTCAAATCTTTTTTACATTTAATAACGAGAAAATCCCCTAAATTTCCTTGATATCAGGAGATTCTTTGTAGGCAACTACACCTAACAAACAAGTTGTCATTCTTTCCTGAAAAAAAGTGGGATGTATTCAGGATCTTGCAGAGGAAGATATACATTTTGGGGAGGTTGTTTTATTCCTTATATAGATAGTGACAACAGCAGACACTAATAGTCTCTACATCCCCTAATGTCTTTCTCTTCTCTTTGCTATCCCACTGTCAAATATTTCAGTGTTGCTAGCAAAAATTAATATATTGCACCTTTGGCACAGAGGTCCAGTGGAGTGAGAAAGATCATTGAGAGTTCATTGCCTCATCTATGGCAACTATTTGATACAAAGATTCTTTATGTATATTTAATAATATTTAATTTCATGAATATCAAAATTGGTACTTGAATAGATCACTAGTTGGATATTTGAAAATTTACAAAATACAAGCCATCCCAAACATGTTGTGTTTATCTCCGAACACATTTTAGATTTCTTAGAATATTTTGTCTTTATGAAGAAATAGAGATTATGTTCTATTCATGTCAGCAGTATAAAAACATCTTAGATGTTCAGGAATCAATATTTCTTTGGTTTGTCCCTAGCCATATTATACTAGTAGATACGTATTTACTTTGCAGTTAAAGGTAATAATCCCAATGTAGATATCTTAAGCAAATATTCTGAAAGAAAAAAAATCTCTCAGAAGTTAAATTTATATTTTCTCGTTCTCAACTCAATGCCTTCTGGCCAAAATTAAGATTGATCTTGTGAGGAGGTAAAGATAAAAAGCCTTTTTAGATATCTTCTCATTATGGTTAGTTACTAAAAAATAAAACTTAAGGGGCCCCTGGGTTGCTCAGTCGGTTAGCGTCTCCCTTCAGCTCAGGTCATGATCCCAAGGTCTCTAGCCCCACATCAGGCTCTTTGCTCAGTGGGAAGCCTGCTTCTCCCTCTCTCTCTGCCTACAGCTCCCCTTGCTTGCTCTATTTCTCTGTGTCAAATAAATAAATAAAATCTTTAAAATATAAATAAAAATAAAAAATAAAACTTAAAACTTAAAACCATCTGCAGAGAACTCCTATCTTATTAATGAGAAAATTTGTCTTCAAATTTCCATAACTCCCAGTTAGTGTTAGAATATTAGGAACACAGTATAACATAGTATTTTGCATGTGGTAAGTATTCAATAAGAGCATAAAATGGTGACCTTTTTATTGTGACATGATATTTAAAGTATTAAAGATGAGATTAAAGATAAGAAAAGTATATGGTCATTTATGAAAAAGAAAAGGTGAAGATTTTTAAATATTTATCTTGGCTTTTATTAATAACATTAAAAGAAACAACACCTATTTTTTCCTGAATATAGATTTCTGATTATCCTGTTTTTTCCAAAAAAAGAATTTAGAAACATAGGAAGCAAAATGAAGTAAATAAAAATCATGAATAATCTTGGCACCTAATTATTGCCTAGGACAAAGTGATTAGTCTTCACACTGGGTACTCATCATAGATATAGGTTTATATCTTGGGTTTCTTAATAACATCCCGACTGTGTTACCATATCTACTAAAATTTACAGTTACTGTGTGCCAAACTTTGTGATAGGCACTTTATATACTTTATATAATATCTTATTTAATCATAACAAACCTACATGGGTACCACTTAATAAAATTAGTTTTAGAAAGATTAAATCATGAAATAACCCAGATCACAGAGCTAGTAGAAGGTAACAGAATTTGAATTTCAACTAGGTAGGTGGTCTTGACTGCACAACCCTTGCTTTTTAACACTCTCCTTTTTATATAAATTAAGCTTCTTTCCATTAATAACTTTTCTACCAAAAGGGGGGGTGATGTCAATCCCTACAGAGTGTAAACAAGTTATGACTAATTTAAGTTCCCTGTTTGAACCATTTAGGCTCTTTCTTATTTCCTATCATAAACATTCTTTTTTTTTTTCCCCCTTTTTATTAATTTTTTCAGCATAACAGTATTCATTCTTTTTGCACAACACCCAGTGCTCCATGCAAAACGTGCCCTCCCCATCACCCACCACCTGTTCCCCCAACCTCCCACCCCTGACCCTTCAAAACCCTCATAAACATTCTTTTTATATAAATTGTCAAAAACATATCTGATTATCACTTAAGAAATATTTCCTTAAAATAGAATAACTGATTAAAAATTAAGTCTCATAATGCATACTGCCAAATTGCCCTCTTGAATATATGTACATATTTATATATTCATACTCTCAATTTATGGAACTGAACATTCAATATCATCTTTAATCTTAACAATTTGATAGATAAAAATTATATGTCTTCATTGGCATATTGTAGATTAATAGTGAGATTAAACACTTGTGTTTGTCTTGTTTTTTTTTTTTTTCTTTTATAAATTGCCCATTTTCTTTGTTTTCTTTTGGCTCAATAACCTGTTCTTTTTTTTTTTTTTAAGATTTTATTTATTTATTTGACAGACAGAGATCACAAGTAGGCAGAGAGGCAGTCAGAGAGAGAGGAGGAAGCAGGCTCCCCGCCGAGCAGAGAGCCTGATGTGGGGCTCAATCCCAGGACCCTGGGATCATGACCTGAGCTAAAGGCAGAGGCTTTAATCCACTGAGCCACCCAGGCACCCCTCAATAACCTATTCTTAAAAACTGATTCTAGTTACAACGAGAAGTCTAAGAAAGTGCTTGGCAGGAAATAATTTTTACAGAATGAGATTTATGTCTTAACTATATCATTTTGACACAAATATAAACCGGTTTATTTTCTCTTTTCTCAAACTCCACTCACATAATAATACTCAATTATTTCCTTTCTTACCCTCTTACAGCAGAAGTCAGGCCAAAAACAAAGGCATGCAGTTAATAAACTACAAACATATTATTTTCTAACAAGCTAGTTATGCCCTTTGTGAAGTTTTCTTTTTTTCCATAGCTGATGCACAATAGTTTATTTTCTAACTACTCTTTTTTTATGGAATGTTCATGTTAAATACTTTATGGATAGAAAATTATGGAACCTTAATATTCTAGAATTAATTGTCCATTCATAGCTATAAATCTTGCAAAAATTTATGATTAGGACACTGAAAATACATAGCTACTGTAGGAGTCACTTTAAAAAAAAACAAACTCCTATTTATACAATTTTTTTTCCTTGGCAAACTCATTTTTCTTAATGGAAATTCCAAAAGAAATAGTATTCTAGCGTGCAATTAATGTGAATTACCACATTATCTAGATGCTTAAGGCATTTCATACACTTTTTCAGGCAGGTAGAGCGTAATTCCCCTCCATTGTTCAAAATAGCGTTTTGTTTTGTTTTGTTTTTTTTAGTTGCCCCTAACATGCAAATCACTTCATGCCCCAAGTTTTTTAGTAAGTGAATTGTTTAACACCTGGCTTGAATTTTTCCACAGAAACATTTATTTATATAAGTGAGTCTCAACCTGGGGATTTTTTTGGACCCTGAGAAACATTTGGCAATGCCTAGTGACATTTTGGTTGTCAGAACTGAAGGGATGCTACTGACATTAGATGAATAGAGGCTAGGGATGCTGGTAAACATCCTGCAATGCACTGAACATTGCTTACAACAGAGAATTTTTTGGCCCAAAATGTACTAGTGCAGAAATTGAGAAATCCTCATTTACATGAAGGGATGCTACTGACATTAGATGAATAGAGGCCAGGGATGCTGGTAAACATCCTGCAATGCACTGAACATTGCTTACAACAGAGAATTTTCTGGCCCAAAATGTAATAGTGCAGAAATTGAGAAATCCTCATTTACATAGTATTATTAAGTACTTACTAACTGCCAGGCACAGTGTTTGGGGCTGGGGACACATGGATAGAAAGTTATGATCATAGCACTCAGGGAAGTTACATTATGGTTAGGAAATGGAAGGAATTTGATAAATAAACTATAACATGATCATCAGTATAGTAATGGTGTGTATGTGATATATTAGGAGCAGAATAAAGTTCACCTGGGGAGTTAGTGACATTTTCAAAGAAGTGATATTGGAACTGTTATTATTGTTGTTACTATTATTGTTGTTGTTTACCTTTTACTTTAAGTTTTAAAAAAAGCACACAAATAGCGTAGTTACAACTCAATGGATTTTCAAAAAATGAACATACATGTGTGACCAGCATGAAGATCAAGAAACCAGATTATCAGCATCCCAGATTATGCCCCCTCTGTGTCCCTTTCAGTAATAGCCTAACCCTCAAAAGTATAAGTTTTGACTTTTAGCATCATTGATTACTTTTGTTTTTTAGTAAACTTTATACAAATGAAATCTTACACTGTGTAATCTGTTGTGTCTGGATTCTTTTGCCAAAATTATGTTTCTAAATTGATTTGTTGCATGTAGTTCTTCGTTCATTATCACTGCACACAGTAATCCATTGTATGAATATGCCAATATGTATTAAAGAAACAATTGCTGAAATCCTAAGTCTGCCAATAGATCAGTTTGGCTGCAGAACGGGTTTTGAAGGCAAACTGGCAAGAGAGAGCGTGGAGGTAGGTAAGGCCAAATGATGGACACTCCATGTCATATAAAAGGCCTTTGGGTTTTTTTCTATTAAAAAATAAAGACTTTTTTGAAAGATGTTAAATAGCAACGAATGTAGTGAGACCATTTTGGCAGCAAAATAGAGGATGGGTTGAATGGGAATAAACTTGGCTATTAACATTAATCAGGAGGCTATTGAAATATTCAAACAAAAGATGCTGAGTACCTATTGGCAGACAAAGGTAGAAAGAAACATGACTTTCTGAGGCTAAAATTTATTGCACTTTTTGACTAACTGGGTATGAAATTTGCAGGATATAGTTTCCTGAGCCAACCTTCAAAAGCCTATATGTGTTACTGAAATACAAAATGTGTACAGTAAAGAAAAATAGTAGAATTGTTAGCAATTAAAACTGAATTCAAAATAATATCCAAATTTAGAGTGTTTGAAATTGTAGAAAAACATATATCATCAGTTGAAAATTAATAAATTGATGAAAATCTTCATGGAGAGTCTATAAGAATATTGGCTACAGTGTAGGCAAGTTTAGACTAATGATATTGGCCTTTTATTTATTTTCATTTTAACTTGAAATTTGTGACTTTTTGTTTCATATTTTCACTATTTTTCTTTTATCTTTCACTAAATTAGTCATGAGTAAAGTGTTTTTTTTTTTTAACTCATTTACTCATTTAGTCATGAGTAAAGTGATTTTTGGCTCAAAAAATAAAATGAGGGGCGCCTGGGTGGCTCAGTGGGTTAAGCCACTGCCTTCAGCTTAGGTCATGATCTCAGGGTCCTGGGATCAAGTCCCGCATCAGGCTCTCTGCTCAGCCGGGGCCTGCTTCCCTCTCTCTCTCTGCCTGCCTCTCTATCTACTTGTGATCTCTCTCTGTCAAATAAATAAATAAAATCTTAAAAAAAAGAAAAAAGAAAAGAAATAAAATGAGACAAGAAGTGTGTGTGTGTTGATGTATACACCGAAAAGCAGGAATTGAGAGGGGGAAGGAAGAAAGGAGTTAAAATATTATATCCAAATGAAAGAGAAAGAAACTGTCTGAGGTAGAGTTAACAGAGTTCCCAATTGTTATTGCTAGGTGGGAAGATGACTGCATTCTACTTTCGTTTGTGCATGCATCCCTAGAGAGAATAAAGGCAGTGAGTCAGAAAGTTCCCCATAGTCACCAAGCAGCAGCATCACTTCAGAGATGTACTTACTGCTGAGACAGTGGTTAAGAGAGTTGGCTCTTTGTGACCCAGAAAATGAGTGCAATTTGCTTTTGATAACAGAGCACTCAGTGTTTTTGAAGATGAACGTCTCTAACATGTTTTTTTTTAAAGTTATAAACCCTTTATAGATATGATTATTCACCTAGAAAGCCCAAAAGAATCCATTGAAAAAGTATTAGAATCAAGAAGAGTTCAACATTGTGGCTAAATAAAGAATAATTTACCTTATAAAAATCTATATACTAATATTACTTCAGTTAGAAACAACCATTAGAAAAAGTAACAGTAGGGAGCACTCCTGGGTGGCTCAGTTGCTTAAGCATGTGACTCTTGATTTCAGCTCCAGTCATGATCTCAGGATGATGAGACTGGGTCCAGTGTCAGGCTCTATGCTGTGTGTGGAGCCTGCTTAAGATTCTCTCTCTCCCTCTCGCCCTCAAACACCAGCTCATGTGCTCTCTCTCTAAAAAAAGTAACAGAAAAAGATCTTTTTTGTGGGGCACCTGAGTGGCTCAGTCATTAAGCGTCTGCCTTCATCTCAGGTCATGATTTCTGAGTTGTGGGATCAAGCCCCACTGTGAGGCTCCCTGCTCAGCTGCTTCTCCCTCTGCCTCTGCCCCTCCCCCTGCTTGTGCACGGGTGCTCTCTCTGTCTCTCTCTCTCTGTCAAAATAAATAAATAAAATCTTTTTTTTTAAATATCTCATTTGCAATAGCAGAAAAAAGTAAATTTTATCATACCCAAGAATACACTAAAGAAATTTGCCAGACCTGAATAAAGAAAACTTTATTAAAAGACATAAAATATTGGGGCGCCTGAGTGGCTCAGTGGTTTAAACCTCTGCCTTTGGCTCAGGTCATAATCTCAGGGTCCTGGAATGGAGCCCAGCATAAGGCTCTCTGCTCAGCAGGGAGCCTGCTTCCTCCTCTCTCTCTGCCTGCATCTCTGCCTACTTGAGATCTCTGTCTGTCAAATTAAAAAAAAAAAAATCTTAAAAGACATAAAATATAGCTTGAATGATTAGGAAATTATGCTGTATTCTTAAATGTAAATATTTTTGTGAAACTGTCAACTTACTTTAACTGGATTCATGAATGTGATAAAATTCCCAGTGGATTTTTGGGGGAATATATCCAGTTGACTTCTAAACATAATTTTAAAAGAACAAATTATGAAAACATTTAGTGATTTCTTTAAGTAAAACAATGAGAGGGCCTTAATCAGATGTAAAAACATAATATAAAGCACAATAATTAAACTTGGTCTGTTATAGGAAAATAAAGTCAGAGATAAATGACACCAAATGAAATTTCATTAACAGAACTACATATAAAATTGGAATTTAACATGTTATAAATGTGACATTTTAAGAAATTGAAGGAAAAAAGGGTCAATCAATAAAAGATGTTGAGAAAATTGGCTATCCATTTTGGTGGAGATTGATCGTGCAACTTAAAATTAAATTACGAATGATTATATATTTAAACATTAAAAACTATATTTATGATTTAAAAATTAAGTTATTTTAATTATCTTTAGGTAAGAGAAACTTTTCTAAATGAAACATAAAACAAAGAAAATATAAAAATATTGATAGATAATCCTATCGTTTAGCATTGGAAACCTCTTACTGGAAATGCCAATGAAGCAAAAATTGTTACAAATGTTAAATGTTAAAAGGTAATATTTGCAAGAGATTCAGCTGCCAAAGTTTTAGTATTTTTAATTTGTAGAAATTTCTTAATAATTCAACAGGAAGGGGGCACCTGGGTGGCTCAGTGGTTGGGCCTCTGCCTTTGGCTCCGGTCATGATCTCAGGGTCCTGGGATCGAGACCCGCATCCGGCTCTCTGCTCAGTGGAGAGCCTGCTTCCTCCTCTCTCTCTCTGCCTGCCTCTCTGCCTACTTGTGATCTCTGTCTGTCAAATAAAAAAAATCTTAAAAAAAAAATAATAATTCAACAGGAAGAACATGGACACCAATATAGAATAGTAGGCAAGTTTGGGCAGTTTGCAGTGGGAAAGTAGCAAATTGCTTTTAACTATGTGCTCATTATAATTGGTAAGAAACGTACAATTCAAAAATATTGTATTGCTTTGTACACATCAGTTAAATAGCTATTTAAAACAGAGATTGCCTGGTAGTGGCAAAGTTTGGGTGAAAAGACCATGAGTTGGAGGTCAAAGTAGTAGGGAACAGGAGCCAGAACTGTAGGAAACCAGGACTTTGGACACAGAGGAGACACCCTGAGGACCGATGGCTGTAACTGCACTGTTGGTGAGACATTTAATCTTGGACAAACAGCAATATGTGAAATTCAGCCTGGGATTCTCTAAATCTGTGAGACCACTGTGGGAGGCTGAAGTGGAACCAGTCAGTGCTTAAAGGTACCCTCTTGTTAAAGGTAGAAGCAGAAATAAATTTTCACCAAAGGAAATTAGTTTCCCTAGTTTAAGTCTCTACCCCAACAGATTAAGATCAAGTAATAATATTAGCAAAACCATTAATCAATAGGGGGACTGAAAATGACAACTATAGGGCTGTCAAATACAAAATATAGCACAGCCCAGAATTTGGTGACCATTATCATTCATTTTTCATACCAGGGAACTTTTGTTTAGGACTAATGCTAAAGCAGACAGGATGCAGGCACATGAGAAGTTATCAGATTGTGCCTGACAAGCCAGGATGTATGCTTAAGCTACCTGTGGTGAAATCTTCCAAACAACAAAGGCATACAAAGGTAAAAACATTGCAAGAGAACATTATTTTTGAATGAGCAATTTGGGAGAAAATAGGACTCCTAGAAATGAAAAAATATAAACTAAAATTTTTAAATCTGTGAACAGAGGAAACCGCAGATTAGACCAGCAGAAGAATTAGCATACCAAAACATAGTTCTGAGAAAATCACTTTATATTGGAATAATTACATAGGTAGATGATGTTATATAAGTACGGAAGAGACAGACATAAGGTATAAAGAAAGAAATGAGAAGGTCCACACTACATTACATCAAAGCTGCAAAAGAAGAGAATAGAGGAAAGGCAATGATTACAGAAGTGATGGCTGTAAATTTACCAGACTGCTGAAAAAACAGGAAACCACATGACCTGGAGGTATAGTATAAATTGAGAAGGATAAATAAAATAAATTGATGCCTGAATACATTAAAGTGAAACTTCAAAACCAAAATAAAAGAGATGCGTAAAGCCAGAGAAAAAGGATAGATCATGGGCGCCTGGGTGGATCAGTGGTTTAGGCCACTGCCTTCGGCTCAGGTCATGATCTCAGGGTCCTGGGATCGAGTCCCGCATCGGGCTCTCTGCTCAGCGGGGAGCCTGCTTCTACCCTGCTCCCTCTCTCTCTCTGCCTGCCTCTCTGCCTACTTGTGATCTCTGTCTGTCAAATAAATAAATAAAATCTTTAAAAAAAAAAAGGATAGATCACTTACAAAGGAATGACAGTAGACTTTTAAACAACATTGGAATAAAGCAGATGGGAAAAGAATATCTTCTAAATATTGAAAAAGTTATATCAAATAATTTATACAGGTTTTCATTTTGTGTTGTAAATATGTGAAGTGTCTACTTTGACGTTCATAATGTAATACAGAAATTTGTTCTAAACTTTTGGATGGAAAACAGATCATACTTACTAGGAAAACAATATATCAAATCATAGGATGCCATGTACCTATTCAATTTGTGGTTTTATATTTAAAGTTCTAAAGTGTTTTCTTGATGAAGATAGCGTATTTCAAAACTGAAATAAGCATTGTTTTATTTTCTCTTCCTAATGTATTCAGTATTGTCATTTTTTCTACTGCTCCATGCCTTTTCACTTCTATGTTTTAGGCAACAACTTTTTAAAATCTTGTTTATCACAGGGACAGTGGGTGTCTCAGTTGATTAAGTGTCTGACTCTCGATTTCAGCTCAGGTCTTGATCTCACAGTTGTGAGTTTTGGTCTCATGTTGGGCTCTACACTCGGCTTGGAACCTACTTAAATTTTAAAAACAAATAAAAAATAAATGAAGTAAATAAATCTTTTATTACATAACAAAATAGTATTTTTAAGGTAAGATAATATAATAAAAGTTTTGCTCCTCCCACATAATAATTTTGCCTCTAACATAATAATTTTACAATTCCATTTAATTAAAATACTGGAAAATCTTGAAACCAACCTGTACAATGATCGTAATATGTCAGGACTGAAAACAATAGCCAAAACATGGAAAGAGCCCAGATGTTCATTAACTGATGAGTGGATAAAGAAGTGGTATACAAAGGAATATTACTCAGCCATCAAAAACAATGAAAATTTTTTAAAAAAACAATGAAATTTTGCCATTTGCAATGAAGTAGAAGGAACTAGAGTGTATTACGCTAAGCAAAATAAGACAGAAAGACAAATATCATATGATTTCAGTATATATAGAATTTGAGAAACAAAACCAATGAACATAAGGAAAGGGAAGGAAGAATAACGATAGAGAGGGAGGCAAAGCATAAGAGACTCAAATATAGGGAACAAATTGAGGGCTACTGGAGGGGAGGTGGGTGGGAGGATGGGGCAATTGGGTGTGGGCATTAAGGAGGGCACTTGATATAATGAATACTGGATGTTATATGCAACTGCTGAATCACTAAATTCTACCCCTAAAACTAATACTACACTATATATGAACTAATTCAAATTTAAATAAGGTCTTGAAAGAAAAAAATGTAAGGATTGAAAACTCACTCACTTTTGAGTTTCAGGTTACAAGTTATCTATTGTTTAACAAAAGCAGTGTCCTTTTATCTTTTAAGATTTATGCCTGAATATGTCATATTAGACTCAAAACATTATAATGTCTCATATTGCTCTGAGATAGCACTTAAGTAATTCCAAGCTTGCTTCTCAGTTATGGTAATGACCCTTACATTTGTCCCCTGCTTTAATAATCTTAACCACTTTTCACAGACTAATGTTTTGATTTCCATTACTACTTACTTAGTTTCCTAGACCTACCTCTCTGAATAACACAAGAACAACTCAGATTTAATCTCCATTTTTATAACTAACTTTTAGATCTACATTTGCCCTGATTGATTTAGGCCAGATTTATTTTGAGGTGGTGGAAATGAGTACTATGTCATAATTTTATTCTTTTTTTCTGATTCCTCCCAAGTTTAAACAATTCATGTTTCTTTGATATCTTCTGGTCATTGCTGCTGATCAGAGACAGGTCAGGAAGGTCAAGGAGGAAAATATTCCTTGCATTGACCCATCATTTTGTAATATAAAAAAGCTTTAAAAAGATAGAGAATTTGATGAAGCTGTGGTATCTGAAAATTATTCAGAGAAAATTACAAAATGTCTCATAGCTTCTGGGCCATTTGCATTAAGGAAAACAAACAAACAAACTGGGAAACCTGGATATGACAGAATCTAGTCTTGCCATTCCCCATATCTCCACCTATTTCTTTGCTTTCTGTACTTTCCCTAGAGGCAAATTCTGATAGGTATAGAAGTCTCTCCTTCCTATTGTGGCTCTGAGCAAAATGTGTTTCCATCTGCCCCACTTAATGTTGCTTCATTGGGTGTCCTCTGCTCTTGGATACTTAATTTTTTTATGTGAAGAGAGGACCCAAGTTAACATGTTCATAATTATCTTAATATAAAACAATATTGCTTGGTTACCAGATTTTTCTGGTTTGTTTTAAAAACCTAAATTAAAAAATAAACAACCTGATTTTTTTTAATATCCTTTGTTGGTTGATTCTTATGAATTTAGGGGTACAATTTCTAGAGCATATCATTGGGCTAAAATGGGCACCAAGGTAACATTGAAAGAGGAAAGGTTATAAATGAACAACCTATGGCTGTGTGTGTATGTTGGTATGTATGTTAATAAGCATAATCATTTCTACCCATTCTGACTAGATGATGGGATTTGTTTAATGACAGTAGATACAACCACCTTCTTCTCATTCGTGCCATCTGCCCTAATAAAGTCAACTGTTCAGTTTCCTGTAGACCGAACTTGGAGAATTCAGTCCCAATCCTAGGATATGTGTGCATTAGCCTCATTTTATGCAGTGTAAATTTTTTTCTTCAGTGATGGGCTCTATTTTGACTTTTCTTAAATCTCAGTCTTTAAGGCAACATAGGCTTCATTTGGATAGTTAACTACCTTATTCTAAGTACTATAGTATAGATGTTCTGAAAGAGTTGGCAATCCTCAAAATTTAAATTACAGATCCTGATTTGGAGATATTAACCCCAAATTCCACACCAAAAAAAAAAAAAAGTGTGTGTGTACAAGTCTATAAAAATGTGCACAAGTCTATAAAAATAATGATTCCTTGGAAGAACCTCATAGAATAAAATGGTTCTTTTATACATGTTTTTCAAATTAGAGTATATATGAAAACTGTTATTTAATTTTCTAAGACTTTTTATATTTATGATTTTTTTTTACATTTCTGTGGTTATACCTTTTTCAGGGGCAAAGGATAGCTGCACTTCTTTTTAGAACAGTGTTTAAAAATTGGGCCTCTGATTATTTTAAAGTTTCTTATTAAGAGATTGTTCTTTCAATAAAATAAAGGTAAAGATTTTCCTTCATCTAATTTATGTCAATTTTATTTAATAAATAATGTCTTTTTTTTTAAATATTTTTTTAAAAATGTCTTTTTTAAATTTTATTTAATAAATAATGTCTTCTTCCTTTTTTATTTCTTCCAGGTTGTAACTCAACTGAATTTTTTTAATCCATTCTTGTATATGTGGAGGCTCTTAAAAACTGAATTTTTCTATTATGAAGTATAAGAACAGTTGATGGAAAATGAGTATGTTAAGACCCTGTGTTTAATATGAAAAAAGGACCATTAACTTGAATTGAGTTGAGCATTGCCTCTTTGTGTTACCTTATTTTTCACCACCCTGAGTCTTATTCCCATCCTAACAGCTGTTGTTTTTACAGCTTTAATTTTTAGTGTATGAATGTTAGGGAAATTTAAAAATTAATATGAAGTTATGGCCACATTTTTTCACCTTTGCTTAGGTACATAATCACATTGCTGTTTTCTTTCAAGATTTTATTTATTTATTTATTTAAGAGAGTCGGGGGAGGGGAGCACAGAGAGAGGGACAAGCAGACAATGTGCTCAGCACAGAGTTCAAGGTGGGACTTGATCCCACAACCCTGAGATTGTGTCTTGAGCTAAAATCAAGAGCCAGACACTTAGCTGATTGTGACAGCCAGATACCCCTGCATTGTTCTTTTCTGTTGGACTGAGGCAAAAGCATAAATCAAGAGGTACTATTAGCTCTTTTTCCTTCAAAAGATATTTTCTATCTTCTCACATTCTTTTCCCAGTTTCCTTCAGAGATATGGTAATGTTCAAAGCTATCTTCCTGGTAATCAATGTCTTCAAAACTGCTACTCTTGATAATTCTTCACTAAGTTTTCAAGATAGTTGCTGGCATGTTGCATTTTTCAGACATCTTCTGGTAATCCATACACATTCAAAATCAGAGGAGATATAAGGAGATATACTCCTCCGATAGCTTCTTTTCTGCACTCTTTCTTATAGAACTAAGTTTTCACAATTGCTTTGGTGATAACAATTTCTACAACATAGGTAACTTTAGATTTATGTTTTATTATAAATAATAGTGCCTAACATTTCTTAAGTATTTGATATGTATTGGAATAATACTAAGTATTTTGTATGTTTTATTGCATTTAAGCAGAAGAAAAAAAGATCATTCCTGTGTCCAAAGTGTGCAGTGGCTTATAAACTGAAAACATACAATAATAGATAAATGAATTAAGTTCAGATCAGAGTCTGTAGGTCTGAGATCCTTTCTGGAGTTTTCTATTCCCTGTGGCATTGAATTAGTCATAGAATTTATAAAAAGAGAAATAATAAATCTCTGTATTATGTAATGCAGGAATATGTTAACAATTTAAACAGAAGATATCAGTAGATGTTTTATAAGAAAAGCACCATAAATAAAAACTTATAATTATTGAATTGTGTAGTTAAAAAAATATTACTCGTGTTTAGCTCTCCAATGTAGTAAGAGAAATAAGAGCCTTTTTCAGAGCATTCTAAACTTAATGTAGTATGTTACTTATCATACCAGCATTATATTATGACATCCTTTCAATTAGCTAAAAATGTTTTATAGTTTTAACACTTTAGTTTTATAAGAAGAGTAACAAATATCATTTACCTTTATTATGAACTGAAAACTGAGAGAAAAATTCCCAGAGGCAGAAAAACATAAACTGATATTCATGTAATATGTGAGCAAAGAAGGACTCTTAGGTTATAGATGGTAAATAAAAAGCCTGATTATAAACTGAGACATTAGTGATGAAGTTTTAGAATATAGGTGAGGTTCAGTGGGGTAGAGTCCAGAGCCCTTGACCACGAAGGAATTCTTGAGATACATTTGGTGCAAAATGGTGGTTTATTAAAGCATGGGGACAGCACCCATGGGCAGAAAGAGCTGCCCTGGGCTTGTGAGGGGTAGCAGGTTATGTAAGATGGGGTTGGGGGAGATAAGTAAAAAGGGAGATTTCAAAAGAACTTTCATATGCTAAAGAGAACCTACAACATACTGGATACCAGATGCCTTGCCATTATCAAGGTTGTTTTCCCCTTCTTAGCAAGTTATTAACATTAAGATAGTTGGGAGATCCCTAAAGAATGTCACATACTTCCCACCCAAGGAGTGGGAGTGAGGGTGGGGGCAAGTTGCAGGGTGTCAGCCTTTAGCTTTGTCCTCAGCCAGCCTTCTGTTCCCTCATCATTAGTAGCTTTATGATCACTCTTTAGATGAGCAGAACTGTAGAGCAACTTGTTTAATTCAAGCTACAGCATGCCATAAGCTTTAAATACTTAAGTGTATACATTTTTCTCTCATCTTTACTAATGGAACTTAGTTAAATTTATCTCAGAACAACAGAAATATTGGATATCTTTCTTTTTAGGAAGGACTTACTCATTTTCTCCTTTCCCAGTTGGCTTCTAATTTTAAAACTGAGGTTGGTATGAGATGACAAAATACAACACTTTATAATGATAATTAAAATAGAAAGGAGCTGTTTCTGCTTTTTTCTCTCTCAGCAGGTCTTCACTCATCTCACTTCCTTTACTTCACCTATTTCTTGCTCCCCTCACTTTATCATATGTGCCTATTTTGGTGAGAATCTAGTTTTGCAGAATGAGAACTTTAAATGGAATAATTACATGTGCTTAATGTAGATACTATATAAAGAGGCCTCAGTGAGAATTATTACATTTTAGGGCAAAAGAGCAAAGTTTTATGCTTTCAAAAATCAGTTGGCAGTGAGCCATTTGCAAGTACTACATATAGGCCTAAAGTAGGAGCTTTTATTCTCAATTAGTATGTTTAAGCACAGTTATGTTGTTATATGAATACTAAAATTCGCATTGCTTTAGGTATACCAAGTATTATGTGTCATCATTAGTAAAGTAGAAATTCAGTGTATAGATTTTTTTTTTTTTAGACAGCTATTATGTCGCTGTTTATATTATACACTACTAACTACATTGAAAAAAAAAATTAAACTCTGGAGTAGTGGGAATAGAGACTGGGTAATGTTCTCACCAATTGACTAACCAGACAGTCCCCTTTTAGTACAATTTCAAATTGTATCATCTTTCAACTTCATCCTTCTTCAGATTTGAGAAATAGGATTTTTTCCTATATCTATATGTCACTTCTAAGGAGCATGAATGAGTAAGATTTTTTCCTATATAGATTAAAAAACATATGCAGGAGTGCTTGGGTGGCTCAGTTGGTTAAGCGCCTGCCTTTGGCTCAGGTCATGATCCCAGGGTCCTGGATTTGAGCCCCACATCAGGCTCCCTGCTCAGGAAGCAGGAAGTCTGCTTCTCCTTCCTCCTCCCCACCCCCATGGTATCTCTCTATTTCTTTCGAATAAATAAATAAAATCTTAAAAAAAAAATAAAAGATATATGAACCAATACTTTAAACTTTACCACTTTTCTTTCTACACAGTGAGTTATTTTTCTTCCTTTATCAAACATTAATTTGATAATCTTTATTGTTTTTCACATAATGCCAAAATGAATAAATGTATATTGCAGATATAAAAAATACTAATAATCCATAGAAATATCACTATTCTTTCACCTTTCCTGCAATGAGATGTAAAGTACTGCTGTTTATACACATGGAATATGAAGATAAGTATTCTCATGAAAATCTCTTATACAAATAATTTTCTCATCTGAGTTCCCTAATTTTTTGTTTGATAATTTGATTATCTTCCTCTCCTTCTGCCCCTGCTCTCTCTCTTGCTCTCTCTTGCTCTCTCTACCCCTCTTGCTCTCACTCTTGCTCTCTCTCATGTGCTTGCTCTCTCACACTCTCTTTCTTTCTAATTAAAAAATAATTTAAAAAGATAAATAAATCCTTTGGTTGAGCTAGATAAATTGGTTGGCTTGCTTTATGGGCCATACTATATAAGAAATGCTTACCTTTAAACATTATAACATTACTTAGCATGGTGATATGTTAACTCTGTGACACTTAATGGGGAACTGATTTTCATCTGTGGTACTCTTGGCATCTCATGCTCACTGCGAAGTTTATGTTCATTGAACAGAATGGAAGATGACATTGCGGCAGTACTTAAATTTTTACTCTTTCTTTCATGTTTCCTCTGTACAATTAAACTCTCTCCCTTGATCTGTCATCATACCAAGATTTCATTTAAATACTCTGTAACTTTAACTGAAAAACAAAATGGGATTATCTCCATTTTGAAGTTTTCTATGTCCAGGAGTGGAAGAAATTGTAAATAGTTAAGAAGGCTAAAAACTGAGGAAAATAAATAAATAAATAAGATCATATCTTCCAAGTAAAAGTAAAACTGAGATAACTACTTCAATTCCCTGGTTGCAACTTCCCCTGTGTAACAGTAGCCTTTAATCACTTAGTCACATGTTACAATACACTGATGTGTTATGACTGGTTGAAAGGTGTTTCCAACTAATTTAAAATTAACAAAATATGTAAGTGAGTATTTTAATTAATTAGAATAAATTCAAGGCTGCCCTTAGAATAATGTGACTCTTCCATTCTGCTCTGTTTCTTTCTTTTTTTTTTTAAGATTTTATTTATTTATTTGACAGAGAGAGATCACAAGTAGGCAGTGAGACAGGCAGAGAGAGGGGGAAATGGGCTCCCTGCTGAGCAGAGAGCCCGATGCAAGGCTAGATGCTAGAACCCTGATCATGACCTGAGCTGAAGGCAGAGGCCTAACCCACTGAGCCACCTAGGCGCCCCTGCTCTGTTTCTTAAATGAGAGAAGAAAGGAGTAGATTTATAGCTGGTGCTCCTTGAATATCCCTAGGATTTAGTCATGTACAAGTTTTATCCATCATGTATAGTCCTGAGAAAAGAAATATATTAAAGGTAGTTTCTTTGTACCAAAGAATAATTATAGAGGCAAGCTTTGAATGGTTAGTTTATTATAATTCTTTTTTAAAGTATAAAATAAAATTAATGTTTGCCCTTTAATCGATAAATTAAGGAAAATTTAAGGCTTCATTAAACTGCCTATTTTTTATCTAATTTACCTCCTCAGTAAGTCTATATTTACTCTAGTAAAGACTACACACACACACACACACACACACACACACACACACAAAAGACTCTTCACAGATATTTCAATCTACTTTACAAAGCTGAATATAAGGTAATCATGAAGATTAGATAAGTGGCATTCTTTCCATCTGCAATGTGCTTTTCAAAGTGTGGTCCTTTGACCAGCATTACAAGCACAACCTGGAAACTTGTTAGAAACGTACATTTTGAGGCCCCAACCACTTTCTGATCAAAATCTCTGATCTCTGGGTGGGACCCAGCAGTCAGTGTTTAACAAGGCATCTAGGAGATTCTGAAGCATGCTCAAGACTGAGAACCACTTCTCTAACTGTATCCTACCTTGATAGAGTAACATTATTAATAACATTATTAGTAACATTATTTGATGGAATTTCAAAGTTTAAGATTATTTAATCAGTAGAAGGCAGTGCAGTAATTGTTAGGACATTTTGTTAAATTTATATAGTCAGGTAACAAGCATATAAATATTAATATATAGATTATACTCTGTTGACAAAAACATGTCTAGAAAAATAAATAAAAGTGCTATACTAAGTGGTTTTTCACAGTCACCATGAGTGTAAGGAATTTCTCACGTTTACATTTAGCTAATATGTATCCTGTACACATTTTAACATCATTGCCTGTTAGCAATAACATGTTTTAAGATTGTTTTCCTATGAAATTAAAATGGATTTAAATTTCATTGACAAGTTCTCTGGGCTATAAAATCATTGTTTACGACACGCTTTTTTTTGCAATTTGAACAGTCTTTGAGGCACTTTCGGACTTTAATGTTACCTGGAAAGTATCATTGATAAAAGAAAAAGATCACATTAAGTGATTTTCCATAGGCGGTTTCATAGTTTAGAAAGTATTTTATAACTTTCCTAGTTTAGAAAGTATTTAGAAGTTAAAGATGAAATGTTCTAAATCCAATTAAACCTTATTATTTTGAACTCTAGTGGTTCAGAAAAGGTTATATATGAAGTAGGAATATAAACTTCTGCTATTCCTCAAGGAAAAAAAGAATTTGATAAATAAATAATGTATAAGAAAGAAACAATTTTAAGCTAATTAAGAAAAAATTTCAGACTTTTAATGGCATTCTTTTTTGCCATTGATTATAAATACCCTGTTGATAATGAATGCATGTCATCTATTCATTAACAGGCACCAATAAAGCTACATTTATTAAAACCATTCTACTGTTTCTATTTTCTAGGAATTTCGATAATGTTTTCTCTTTTTATTTTAAGTTGAGTTTTATTCCCTTGCTTTTTGCCTTCTAGTTGTACCTTTTCATTTATAGTTTATAGATGTTTTTACCCAGCTCTTACCCTCCTGTCCATCTTCCAATTCCAGCATTTCATTTGGTTGCTTATTGCCTTAAATCCAGTATTTCAGTATTCTACTCCCTATTCCCCACTTGCCAGTGTGCTTACATTTAGGTTCTTGCTCTCCATTCTCTTTCCCCTCATGTTTGCTTCTCAACCACTGTTTTCTAGGTTTGGTTTCTGGATTTTTGTATTGTTCCTGTTCTCTAACTGGTATAATCAAAACTGCAAGGATATAAGGAGAATTGGAAAGAAGAGGCATAAAGAGAATTGACATGTATTGAATGCCTATTCTATACTAGGTGACTTAATTCTCATAAAATGTAGGTAGGTTTTATTATTATCTCCATTTTATTCATAAGTACACTGAAGCTCCAAGAGGTTAAATATTTTGTCCTAATTCACAAAGAAACTAAGTAATAGAACTGGGTTTCAAACCTATATTGGCTCATTTATTCATCCTTTTATTCAACAAATATGTATTGAGTATACATACTGTATGTTGGGCACTGTGCTAGGTGCTGCAACCCATCCAGCTCTTGTCTCATGAAGCTTAACTGTGTGCTGGCATTGTCTGACTTCACAGATGGTGATCTTTCTGTTATACTAAACAGCTTTAGAGGATGAGAAAATTAAAAAGGAAGTAGGAGGGTTCTGGTGTTTTATGGAAATGCTATATTTGATGTAGATATTAAAAAAGATTATTTTGTGCATTATTTAGAATACCTTATTGAAGAGGTTGATTTGTGTCTAGTCCTAGAAAGAGTCTTTTAATGGCATCACCACAGTACATACTTTTCCTTTTATGTTTTCAAATAAAGAAAATTTGTGTCTATAGGCCCAAATTATCTAGAAGGCTCACCGTTATTAATTGTACTCCCTAAATTATGTTTAGAAAAAGATGAAGACTTCTATGTAAAGAATACATTTTTTCATCCATCCATCCATCATCCATACAGTTATTAATACTCTGAAAAATATTTAGGATGGTTTGCCCAAATACGCAAAACACAACAGAACTTTTAATAAAATACATGTGGGGAAATAAGGCAAGGAAAAATAAGATGAAATTAAGCTGTATTCTGTACTAGAAAGTATCCATAGATTTGTCTCTGTTTTCAAGGGTAACTTGATTCACAAGCATTGCAATTTTCTAGAAAGACCAAAAAAAAAAAAAAAGTGGTAGCACAGAGGAGTACCAATTTCTAGGTATGACACTTAAGAAAGTTTCTCCAATGGCTCTTCCTAAAGAGGATCACAGAGAAATGTGGTATATAATGGTCTCAAACACTTCCCAATAGAAATACGAGTTTCACTGAGCCGTTTTATTGGATCCACTTTCATACAGTAAAACAATTCTTTGGAAAGTCACTGTGGCCTGACCAAATCTGATGGTGTCTTTTAGAGAATCTATAGAAATTAGTGAATTGCATCTCTTGTAGGTAATTCTCATGTAATTCTCATGTAATTTGTCAATCAGGTTTTTCATGTAGTAGGTGACACTGAATTTACACACTCTTAGAAGTGTGTTTTATTCACTACTGTAACATCAATGCCTAGAATAATACCTAGTTCATAGTAGATGCTTAATAAATATTTGTTGTATGTGGTTAAATGTTGTTATTTGAAGTATCTATTTAAGTGAAAAACTTCTTCTCAGCTATTTTTATATTTTTTCATTTGCCCTTAAATAAAGTGTGCTGATATACGTTGGAGTACATCATCTTTACATGATCCCAAATTCACTAAATGTTGAACATTGTTTATGTGACTTTTTCAAGCTCTATTGAAAGAACTCTTTTAAGATTGTTCTCAGTAATATTACAGGCTTGATTTTTTAGATGCTAAGATTTTACAATCTCTAAAAAAAGTTACAAACATCAATAAAGCAGTTTGTAATAAAGAAATAGTGTTTCTTCTCAGGAGACCTCAAAATCATACCAGATAATTTTAATTTGGAAAACAATAGATTCTGTATAATGCTAGCTTGACATTTCTTAGCTATATATTTAAATGAAAGGAATTAACCCCCAAACTTAGGAATTTAAGAATCTCTTAGAGAATTTAAAAAGTTTCTATTTGTAAGGCAGGTTTTATTGAAAATCATAATGGTAGTGTTAAAATTTCCTTTTTTAAATTTTTTTATTAATACATAATGTATTATTTGCTTCAGGGGTACAGGTCTGTGAATCCTCAGTCTTACGCAATTCACAGCACTCACCATAGCACATACCCTCCTCAAGGTCCATCACCCAGCCACCCTATCCCTCCCCGCCCTGTGTTAGTATTTCTTTAGAATTTCTGCCACTGTTAAATTCTGCATTATGCTGGGATTCAGTAGACCAATAGATCACATTAATTCTGGTAATTCTTAATTCTATGTAATTATACGGTATTAAATACCTAATTTATATGCATCTTAAAAATTTATAAGATTGACCAGCATCTAACACATACTTGATGCATTTTACTTTGCCAAGTCCTTAACCTAAATTTTGCCCAGAACTACAATCTTATTTAATACTATCCTACTACTTCTAATAAAATACTTTTAAAAATCAACCTTTCTCTATATTCTTCCATAATTTGCCTTTTTCATTTGCCTTTCCATAATTTGCCTATTTCATTTGCCTTTCTTCTTACTTACTGGAATAGTTTATTTTGCAAGCTTTCTTCCTATATTGCTCCCAATTATTGTAACCTGTTCACACCTATAGTAATAGAGAATTAGGAATGGATTCGATCATGTATTTCACTCATAACTTTTAGCCTAAAACATATCTTTACCATCACTATATAAATATATACCTATTTTGACTGACCTTCAGAAAATTAAATTTTTCTGTCTTCATTCTCTTATTTCAGGTTTAACGACACTTGTCTTATGAACGCCCTATCTTAAAACTTATGCTGTATAGTGAAAGCCTATCACTTTGTTGATTCTTGTTTAATATAACAAGATATATAATTTGTATTAAAAATATAGAAGATGGTAAATTGAGTTTTCTTCTACCCAATACATGAGAAAGTTGACATGGTGACTTCCTGAGTTCGCTTTAATGATTATATCATAAAATCATAGAGATGGGAGAGACACAAAATGATCTCAGGTTTTAGGGATTAATTATTTCATAGGTAATGGTCAAGCAGTACCCTATATCTTGCCCTATGAAGATCAGTTGAGCTATTATAGCAATCTAAGGCTACATCTTAAAATTTAGGTTATTAGATGAGACTTACATCAAAAACCTCCGAGTTATAAGAGATAAGAAGGGTCTGCTAATATATAAAGTTCCCTGGATATCCTGGTTCTCAGCTTTTATTCACTGGTCCCAAAGAACTGAGTCTTGATATCTTAAAAACAATGTTTGGGGAACTACAAAGTATGGTCTATAGGAAGCACGATTTATAATTATTTTTAAGTTAATTTTATTACTCTGCCTTCCTTCTTTTTGGCTACTTTCACTCAGTCTGCTATTTAATCTTTAATTTCAGGCCACAAAAGAAGTAATAGAACGGGAAGCGCCAGGGATGGCCCTGGCAATGCTGATGGGATCACTTAATGTTACACCTCTGGGCATGCTCTCTAGGTAAGAAAGTCATTAACATGTTGCAAAGAAAATTAATTCCATACCACTAATCACTACAATAGACTGATAAACGTAAGAAACTTCAGTCAATAACACTTAAATTTGCTCCCTTTTTTTCCGCAGAGTTAAGAGTCTTAGTATCCTGTCTAGGTAAAACTTGACCATTTTCCTTCAAGTTTTTTTTTACATATTATGTTTAAACTTTTAGGACATATTATAATTTGCTAAAAGGTGTCAGTCCTAACCCAAAGAGTCCAGTTTACTAAGATGTAAAATTATTTTTGTTTGTGATTATTTATAATCATCAGTTAGCATTCATTAATTGTCATCAAATGCTAATTTAATAAAACAAAACAGTAGAGGTTTTTTCAATAAGTTATCCTCTTAGGAATTTGTAAATAGGCATATTCATGTATGGTCATAAAAAGAAACTGGATTAATAATATATTGGTAGCATATTAAGGTAGTATATTTAACACTATGCCTTTGTTGACATAGACGTTGACATCCATTCCCTGTGTGATGTTATTGTTTTACTGTTAGATTAAAATCTCCTTTAATGACGACAACACACATCATTTAAATTAAAGACAGACCTATCAACTCAGTGAGAATTTGTTGATTTAATGACCATTGAATAATGGGCAATTGATCTCAGAGCAAGCTTAAAATACACAGCAACTTTATAATTGCATGGTTTCATAATCATTACATATAACCATTTATTCATCCTGTGTGCAATATGAATACAAAACTAAGTATATCTACATAACACATGGAATATGAATCATAATGCCTTTTCTATATAAACAGGGTTTATATCCCATTAATAGCAGACACTTGAAGCACAACTACAGGAAAATGTGAATTGGTCATTGGTTACTATATTCTTTTTGCTGTTACAGGTACTAACATTTAATTTAAGTAAGAGCAAAAAGGAATTACAATAGCATGTAGAAATTTTAAATTTAAAATTCCATGCTGATCTTTAGGAACTTACATTGATTCTTTCATGTTATTCTTTTTTTTTTTTTTGTAAAATTTATTTATTTTTTTCTTCAGAGAGTACAGTGGGGAAGGGCACAGAAAGAAGGAGAGAGAAACTCAAGCAGACTCCATGCTGAGCACAGAGCCCAACATGGGGCTTGATCTCATGACCCTGAGATCACATCTGAGCCAAAAGTGAGACACTCAGTCGACTGCTCTACTCAGATGCCCCCATGCTTCTCTCTCTCTTTTTTTTTTTTTTTAGCACAAACACATTTATTTACTAACCAAAGGGAGGATCATAATTAAATCAACACTTTGAAATAGTTGCATGTAAAATGTTTGTGATAAAGATAACTGAACACAGTAATGGGGGGAAAAAAAAGCAGTATGAAGATTTGCTCATTGAACTGAGCTTGTTCATCCTCACAGCTAATTCCTATCCAAAATGATGATGGAATTTTTACTGTACTTTTTCATAGACCCAAGTACATGTGACATTGTTCATGACGCATTCCACCACTAATTTCCCATTTTCCAGTTTTCTTGTGATTGTGCTTTCCTTCCCATCCCATTCCTGATGTTGAACCAATGCGCTGCCTGTGAAGTTGCAGACCGTCTGAGTTTTTCTGCCATCAACTGTAGTTTCTTCAAACTTCTCTCCCAGGTTACATGAAAACTGGGTTGTTTTCAAAGTGCTCTCAGTTTTTATGGTGAGGTTTTTGCCATCAGAAGAGATGATACAATCTGGTTTGGCCATTGCACCCACTTTTCGCAGAGCCATTCCCACTCCTACTTCCTTCATGTATTCGTCAAAGCCTTTGCTCTCCACTAAGCGCCATCTTCCTACCAGCTGCTGAATGGTGGCCATGGTGGGTGCGGGCGGGCGGGCCGAGCTAGCAGAGCAGAGCCGGGGCATTGGGAAGCATGGCTTGTGTGCTTCTCTTTTTTTAACTATACTTATATTACCTATACTTCTGAAGTCAAGGGTCACATATGATCCCTTTTCTCCATGGAATTAAGTAGTGCCTTTGAACATAAAGAACTCTTTCTTGGCATACAAGGATATAGTCAAGAAAAAATTGAACTT
Source organism: Meles meles (assembly GCF_922984935.1). Lineage (NCBI taxonomy): Eukaryota > Metazoa > Chordata > Mammalia > Carnivora > Mustelidae > Meles > Meles meles. The sequence continues at coordinate 117,325,971 of NC_060071.1, forward strand.
CATCTCTTTTTGTAATAAAAATCTAATTCAGCAAACATAATAATACCCTGTTTGCTAGGCCCCATATTAACGACATGGGATACTAAGGATAGAAAGAAAATTAAGACATGGTCCTCACCTTAAGAATCCCACAGTTTAGCTGGAGAAATCATTCTTTGCAGCTGTTAAAGTAGCTCTTTAGAGCTTTCTTGATCCAGTATAGAAATAGCACTTTTTGTTTTCCTGAAAGATTTTTCTGGATTAATTCCTCTTCTCCCTTCTGAATCCACATAATGGCTGAGGACTGGACTGCTGACTGAATGGAAAATTAATCAGCAGGAGTTGATTCTAAGTACTTTGGAATAAGTCCATCATCTTTATGCTGAAGGCTTTGGAAATTAAAGTAAATATGCAGTGTGGTAACAGATTCTTTTGGCTTTTTTTTTTTCTGTTCATTGCTGACTAAACTGAGAGTTTATTTACAAATTTGAAACAGAGTAGTCTATGTGAGTTATGCATAAGAAATTGGAATATTTTCCCAAATGTTCATTTTTTGGTGAACATTTTCTAGGTCTTTTTAAAAATTACCATTTTAAAACAGCCATGATTATATCGATGCTTCCTTTCTACAGCATTTTCACCTTATAGGTACTTTGGGTTTTGTACATGCTTCTATTATAGCCCTATATTTGTATTATGTACTTTTTTGTATCACCTAATTTGTGTGAAATCCCTAAGAACAGGAACTTTTCTCTTATTCATTTTTATATCCTCGGATTCCAAAACAACTGACACATAGTAAGAACTCAAAAAATGTTTATTGTTATAATTACTGTTGATAAATCAGTGTTTCATCCTAATTCTATAGAATTTTTTTCAAATATATCAAAATTGTTACCTTGCCTTCCTATTTTTATCTCTAGAGAGTAGCATTAAATAAAAATATTTTTTTAAATTACTAAATCTGTTTAAAATGGTTTTCATCTGTGTGATGAAATATCTTCCAGTTATTTTGTGCAAGTCAGTTACAAGATAGTATCAAGTAATAGTTAAGACCATCTTCTCTGAAGCCAGACTGCTTGGGTTCTATTCTGGCTCTACTATTTACTAGCTACTTAACATTTTTGAGGGATTTTTTTCCCTCATCTACATATGAGGATGTTAATAGTACTAACATTTTTGATTTAGGTGAATTCATATAAGTTGCTTAGAACAACAACTGATTCAAAAGTCTTATTTAAGTGTTGATCACTGTTGTGTTGTTATTGGCTGAGAACAAGTCTGCTGACATAACCTTCTAATAACTTTCCTTCTTCTGGAAATAAATTCATTTTACCTTCATTCCTGAAGGATATTTTCACTAGATACAGAATTCTGGATTGGCAGTCATTTTCTTTCAGCACTTTAAAAAAATATTTTTCCACTGTCTTCTGGCTCTGTGTCTCCTACCAAATTTAAGTGATTCACAGAAAGCAATGCTAACAGGGAAGGTTATAGCTGTAAATGGGTTAAGAAAGAAAAACCTTCTTTTTTACATTAAAAAAAAAAATCTCATGAGATGCTTGGGTGGCTCAATTGGTTAAGCATCTGCCTTTGGGGCAGGTCATGATCCCAGAGTCCTGGGATTGAGTCCTGCATTGGGCTTCTTGCTCAGTGGGGAGCCTGCTTCTTGCTCTGCCTGTCACTCCCCCTTGCTTGTGCTCACTTGCTCACTCTCTGACAAATAAATAAAAGCTTTTAAAAAAAAAAAAAAAGGATCTCAGAAACAACTACACAACATTAAAATTTAAGGAACTAGACAAAAAAAAAACAAACAAAAAAACAAACAAACAAAAAACAAATTAAATCCAAAGCTAGCAGATGGAAAAAAATAGTAAAGATTAAGGGAGAAATAAAATAGAAATGAAACAATAATAAAGAAAATCAGTAAAACTAAATATTGACTCTTTGAGAAAATCAACAAAACTGAAATTTTTAGCTATATTGACCAAGAATAAAAGGAGATGGACTCAAATTACTAAACTCAGAAACAAAAATGAGGACATTACTGCCAACTCTATAGAGATAAAAAGGACTATAAGAGAATACCATGAACAACTGTATGTCAATAAATTGGATACCCTAGATAAAATGGAAAAATTCCTACAAACACAAAACCTACTCAGATAGAATCAGAAAAAAATAGAAAATCCATATAGATATGTAATTAATAATGAGATTGATTCAGTAATCAAAAACTTACCTACAAATAAAATGACTGTACTAGGGGCGCCTGGGTGGCTCAGTGGATTAAGCCGCTGCCTTCGGCTCAGGTCATGATCTCAGGGTCCTGGGATCGAGCCCCGCATCGGGCTCTCTGCTCTGCAGGGAGCCTGCTTCCTCCTCTCTCTCTGCCTGCCTCTCTGCCTACTTGTGATCTCTCTCTCTCTCTGTCAAATAAATGAATAAAATCTTTAAAAAAAAAAAATGACTGTACTAGATGGCTTCACTGGAGAATTATACCACACATTTAAAGGAAAACAGTCACCAGTCCTTCTCAGACTCTTCAAAAAAATGGGGAAAAAAGGAAATACTTCCTAACTAATTCTATGGGATCAGCATTGCCTTGATACCAAAGCCTGACAACTACAAGAAAACTATAGACCTGTACCCTTTACGAACATTGATGTAAAAATCTTCAACAAAATGCTAGCAGAACAAATTCAGCAGTTTATTAAAAGGAATATACACCATGAACAAGTAAAATATATCCCTTGAATGGAAAGATGGTTTCAACATATGAAAAGCAATCAATGAAATATACCACATACAGAAAAAGCATTTGACAAAATTCAGCATGTTTTCATATTAATGAAACTCAGTAAACTGGGAATAGAAGGAAATGCCTTAACATAAGTAAGGCTTATATTTAAAAACATACAGTTAACATCATAATGGTGAGAGACAAAACTTTTGCTCCAAAGTAAGAATAAGAGCAGGATGCACACTTTTGCTACTTTCATTAAACATACTATTAGAAATTATAGCCAAAACATTAGGCAGGAAAAAGAAATAAAAGTTTTCTAAATTGGGAAGGGAGAAGTAAATTTATCTGTTTGTCATGATCTTATTTGTAGAAAACCTAGCAATTCTACACACACACATACATACACACATTCTCTCTCTCTCATACACACACACACACACACACACACACCCAATTAGAACCAATACATATATTCAGCAGAGTTAAAGATATATAATCAATATGCAAAAATCAGTTGTGTTCCCATTTGTAACAATGAAAGATGCAAAAAGGAAATTTTGAAAACAATTCAACTTAAAATTGCATCAGAAAGAATAAAATACTTAGTAATTAACTTAATCAAGGACGTGAGAGACGTGTACACTGAAAACTAAAATTTTGCTGACAGAAATTAAGGAAGACTTAAATGAATGGACGTAAGTTCCTTGTTTATGGTTTGGAAAACAATATTGTTAAGATGTCAATACTATCCAAAGCAATTTGCAGATTTAAGTTAATCCCTATCAAAATACAGCAACATAACTTTTTGCAGAAATAGAAAAATCCATCCTAAAATTTATATGGACTCTCTACTGGCCCCAAAGAGACAAAACAACCTTGGAAAAAACAACAAAGCAGGAAGACTCCTGCTCCCTGACACCAAACTGACTGCAAGGTTGCAATAATCAAAAAGGTTGTACTAGCATTAAGTCAGATTTTTAGGCCAATGGAATAGAATAGAGAGGCCAGAAATAAACTTTTTCCTATAAGGTCAAATGATTTTTGAGAAGGGTACCAAGACAATTCAGTAAGGATAAAGACAGTCTTCAACAAATGATACTGGGCGAACTGGTTATCCATAGGCAAAAGAATGAAGTTTCCCCCTTACCTAACAAAATATACTAAAATCAACTCAAAAATGTATCAAAGACCTAAATGTAAGAATTAAAATGATAAAACTCATAGAAAAAAAAATTAGGAAGAGCTTCATGACATTAGAATTGGCAGTGGTTTTCTAGAATATGACACCAACATTACTGGCAACAACAAAAAAGAGGCTTTTAATTAGAGTTTATCAGCATTAAAACTTTTGTGCCTCAAAGGACACTATCAACAAAGTAAAATGGCAAAATGGGAGAAAGCATTTACAAATCATATATCTGATAAGGATTTAATATCCAGAATATATAAAGAATTCCCACACACAAAAAAACCCCCAATTTAAAAACGAATAAATATTTCTCCAAAGAAGATATACAAATGGCCAATAAGCACATGAAAAGGTGTTCAACAACACTAATCATTGGAGATATGTTAATCAAAACCACAATGAGATACTATCTCACATCCAAGAGGATAGCTATTATAAACAAACAAAAAGTGTTGGTAAGATTGTGGAAAAATTGGAACACTTGTGCATTGCTGGTGAGAATGTAAAATGATGTAGACATTGTTCAAAGCAGTATTGCAGTTTTTCAAAAAAATTAAAAAGAATTACCATATGGTGAAGTAATTCCACTTCTTGGTATACACCCAGAGCAGTTGAAAGCAGAGACTTGAACAGATCCTTTATATACCAGTGTTCATAGTGGTGTTATTCACAATAGCAAAAACGTAGAAGCTGCTTAAAGTTCATTGACAGATGAATGGTTAAGCAAAATGTGTTACATACATACAATGGAATATTAGCCTTAAAAATGAATGAGCTGCGGGGCGCCTGGGTGGCTCAGTGGGTTAAAGCCTCTGCCTTCGGCTCAGGTCATGATCCCAGGGTCTTGGGATCGAGCCCCACATCGGGCTCTCTGCTACACGGGGAGCCTGCTTCCTCCTCTCTCTCTACCTGCCTCTCTGCCTAGTTGTCATTTCTCTCTGTCAAATAAATAAAATATTTAAAAAAAAAAAATGAATGAGCTGCTAATATATGACACAACATGGATGAATCTTGGACACATGCTGAGTGAAATAAGCCAGACACAAAAAGGACAAATACTCATTTCACTTATATGAGGTATCTAGAATAGCCAAATATATAGAAAGTAGAACATGGTTACCAGGGCCTGGAAGGGTAGAACAGGAAGTTATTGTTTAATGGGCCCAGAGTATCAGTATAGCATGACAAAAAAGTTCTGGAGATGGACAGTGATGATGGTTGCTCAATAACTTTAATATCATTAAGCCAATGAACTATGCACTTAAAATGAACTAAAATGATAAATTTTATGGTATGTATATTTTACCACAATTTTTAAAAAAATACGTTAGGATAGGAAATTCAACATACACAGCATGTACATTTTCTTGGATCAGTTCTACAAAACTTAAGGCACAACATCCAGATTCAAAATCAGAGGAAGTACACCAGGTTACAAAAGACAAGTGAGACAGACTTGGGGTGAATGACCACCTTCAGGCAGGGAAACTGACACTTTTCCTCACCCAGCAAGTATAGTTTGCTATATATTATAAGCCCCATAAGAGTTTTATCATAGTTGAGACCCATTCATCATGAATCTATAATACACAACCTGAATAACATGTTTCAAGTTCCTTATGGTATCTTCAGATCCTTGCACAGAGCATAGCAATTCTATGCAGTTTTGATTAATTTATAGATCATAACATCTAGAGCACGGGATCAACTCCATGTATTTTTTAAGAATGATCCTTCAAGTGTCTCCTTGGCCTTGGAAGCTTAGAAGGGAGTTAAGTCCAGCTGTTCTCCCTTCCATATCATAACCTTGTGATGACTCATGTTGGGACTACTTGTGCAGTATGAAAAGTATCAAACAAGGGAAAATTCAGAGTACCTTTGGGTTGAAAATGTCCTAAGCAATTGACAGAAGTAAGTCATCTCTCAAGAGATTCTGCTTCAAATTAGACCTCACAGATTTCTCAGAGATAAAATTCTAAGGAAGTTATAAAACACACACACACACACACACACACACACAAAGTGACAAAACGCAAGGTATCATAAGAAATGAGAGACTACAGATGTTTTCCATTTTTTCTATGATCCATTTTATGTTAACTTTTGAGAAGGTTGTAAAGTCTGTATCTAGATTTCATTTTTTTGCATGTAGATGTCCAGTTGTTCCAGTAACCATTTGTTGAAAATACTGTCTTTGCTCTGTTGTATTGCTTTTGCTCCTTTGTCAGAAATCAGCTGACTATATTTATGTGTGTGTACATTTCTGGGCTCTCTATTCTCTTCCATTCATTTATTTGCTGTTTTTTCACCAATACTACACTATATTGATTACTATAACTTTATATTATATTTATATATAACTTTATATTGATTACTCTAACTTTATAATAACTATAAATTATACTATAACTTTATATATATATAACCTTATATACTATAACTTTATATTAATATAACTTTATATTAATCAGAGTCTGTTACTATAAGTCCTCTAACTTCATTCTGCTTCAGTGTTCTGTTGGCTCTTTTGAATCCTTTGCCTCGTCATAGAAACTTTAGAATCAGTCTATAGATACCCATTAAATAATTTGCTGGAATTTTTATTCAAAATGCCGTGGAATCTACAGATCAAGCTGGGAAGAACTGACATTCTGACAATATTCAGTCTTCTTATTCATGAACATGGGATAGGAACTTTATTTAGTTCTTTGTTGATTTCACTGAGTGATAGTTTTCCTCATATAGATATTATACAGATTTCTTTTAGATTATATGTTTTTCATTTGAGGGCTGCTAATGTAACTAGTCTCATCTTTTAATTTCAAGTTTCAGTTGTTTCTTGCTGGTGTATAGGAAAATGATTGGCTTTTGTATATTAACTTTGTATTCTGCAACCCTGCTATGATCACTTATTAGTTCCAGAAGGTTTTTTTATTGATGATTATTTTGATTTTTTAACATAGTTGACCCATGTCATCTATAAACAAAGGCAGTTCTGTTTCTTCCTTCCCAGTTTGTATACCTTTTATTTCTTTTTCTTGTCCTATTGCATTAGCTAAAATTTCCAGTACTGTGTTGAAAAGGAGTGGTGAGAGGAGATATCATACATAATCTTACTAAGAAAGCTTTGAATTTCTCACCATTAAGTAATATGTTAGCTGTAGGTTTTTATAGGTATTTTTTTTTTTTAAATCACATTAAGGACATTTCCCTTGTGTCCACACTATTTCTAGTTTACGGAATTTCAATCACAAATGGGTCTAGGATTTTGTCAAATGCTTGATCTGCACCTATTGATATGATCATGTGACTTTTCTTTTTTAGCCCATGATGAATAATATTAATTGATTTTGAAATGTTGAACCTGCCATGCATACCCAGGATTAATCCTACTTGGTCATAGTATATAATTTTTTTTACACATTATTGGATTCAATATGCTAATATTTTGTTGAGGATTTTTGCAGACATTGGTGTGTAGTTTTGTGGTTTTTTTCTTCCATTGTCTTTGCTTTGTTTGGCCTTAGGGTAATACCAGCCCAACAGAATGAGGTTAGAAGTATTTCCTCTGCATCTTCTTTAAGAGATTATAGAGAATTGAGGCAATTTCTTCCTTAAATGTTTGGTAGAATTCACTATGGATACATCCAAGTCTGGTGCTTCCTGTTTAGAAGATTATTAATTTTTGACCTAATTTCCTTAATAGAAGTTAATAGGCCTATCTAGATTGTCTATTTCTTCTTATGTAAGTTTTGGCAAATTGGGTTTTTAAAATAATGGTCCATTTCATCTAGGTTATCAAATTTATGAGTATGGAGTTGTTCAAAGTATTCTTGTCTTTTTAATTTGCATAGGAACTGTAATGATGTCCTCTCTTATTTCTAATATTAGTAATTTGTGTATTCTTTTTTACTTAGCCTGGCTAGAGGCTTATCAGTTTTATTTATAATATCAAAGACCTAGTTTTGGTTTTATAGATTTTCTCTATTAATTTCCAATTTTCCATTTCATTTATTTCTTCTCTCGTTGTTATTTCTCATTTCAATTCTGCTTATTTTGAATTTATTTTATTTTTATTTTTCTAATTTCTTAAGGTAGAAATTCAGGTGATTGCTTTAAGATCTTTATTTTTAATAATATTTGTATTAGATGCTCTAAATTTCCCTGTAAGCGCTGCTTTCTCTGCATTTCAAAGTTTAGTTTCTCTCTCTCCTTCTGTCTCTCCCTCTCCTCCTTACTCTCTCTCCCTACTATTTCTTAAAATTTTCGTTTCTTTGTCTTATTTGTGGGATAACTAGAAATTTGTACTTCTTAATCCCATTCACCTGTTTTGACAGTTCCTCTATCCCCTTTCATTTTTACTTACTTCAAAATATTTCAAAATTTCTCTTGGTATTTCTTCTTTGACCCAAGTGTTATTTTAAAAGCACGCTGTTTATTCTCTACATATTCTGGGATTTTCCAGTCATTTCTGTTACTGTTTTTTAGTTTAATTCCATTGTGGTCTGAAAGTAGATACTGTAGGATTTCTATCCTTTTAAATTTGTTAAGTTGTGTGTTATCACCCAGAAAGTCTACCTTGGTGAAAGTTTCACATGAGCTTTAGAAGAATGTATACTCCATCATTATTGATGAAGAATGTATACTCCATCATTATCGGATGAAGTATTAGATGATTTATAGATGTCAGTTATACCCAGTTGTTTGATGGAGTTGTTGAGTTCAAGTTTGTCCTTAACTCATTTTCTGCTCAGATACTCATGTATCTATCCATTTCTGACAGGGTGGTATTGTAGTCTTTAAGTATGATAGTGGACTTATTTCTCTTTGTGGTTTTTAGTTTTTACCTCACAAAGTTTGATGCTGTGTTGTTTGTTAGGTGCATGCACGTTAAGATCATTATGTACTCTTGGGGACCTGACCCTTTATCCTTATAAATATCTTTCTTTAGCATGGATAACTGTCTGAAACTAATACAGTTACTCCTCCTTTTTTTGATGAATGTTAGCATGGTATGTTTTTCTATATCCATTTACATTTAACCTATGTGAAACTTTATGTTTACAGTGGGTCTCTTCTAGACAGTATATAGTTAGGAATCTTAACAATCTCTGTCTTTTAATTGGTGCATTTAGACCATTGACATTCATAGTGATTATTAATATACCTGGATTAATGCCTACCACATTCAGTATTTTTCCAATTTTTGCTGTTCTTCATTCCTATTTTTATCTTTTGCTTTTTCTGCTTTTGTTTAATTGAGCCTTATATATGATTCAATTTTTTTCTTCTTTCTTAGCATATTGACTATACTTCTTGTTTTACTAATTTTGTGGTTTTCCTAGAGGAAAACCACAAAAACTAAAAACTACTAAAACTACTGTAAACCTAGAGTTTACAGTATACATTCACAATTAACCCAAGTCCACTTTCAAATGACACTATACTGTTTCACAAATAGTGTGAATACCTTATAATAAAATTATCTTAATTCCTTCCTCCCATCCTTTGTATTATTGCTGTCACTCATTTCACTTATATATAAGCATATGCATACACATAAGATATATACATAAACATATATAACTGAATATATTATATTTTATATATAACTGAATATATTATAATTTTGAACAAACTGTTAGATCAGCTAAGAATAAGAAAAATAAGTTTTTATTTTACTTTCACTTATTCCATCTTTTATGCTCTATGTAAGGACCTACATTATTTCCCTTTTCTCTAAAGAACTTCTTGTAACATATTTTGCAAGGCAGATCTACTGGCAACAAATAACCTCAATTTTTATTTGAGAAGCCTTTATTTCTCCTGCACTTCTAAAAGGATAATTTCACAGTACAGAACTCTGAGTTGGTTGTTCTTTTCTTGCAACAATTGAGTATTCCTTCTACTTTTTTCCTGCTTGCATGGCTTCTGAGGTCAAGTCAGGTATAATTATCTTTTTTCCTCCTTAGGGAAGGGTTTTGTTTTACTTTTTTCTCTGACACTTTTTGGGATTCTTTTTCTTTAATTTTCTGTAGTTTGAAATTATATGCATAGGTGTAGTTTGGGGTTTTTTTGTTTTTCATTTTTGCATTTATCCTACTTGAAGTTCTCTGAGCTTCCTGAATCTATGGTTTGGTGTCTGACATTAATTTGGAGAAATTCTCAAACATTATTTTTTCAAGTATTTCTTCTGTTATTTTCTCTCTCCTTCTGTTATTCCCATTACACATATGTTTTACCTTCTGTAGTTGTCCCACAGTCCCTGGATATTTTATTTTGTTTTCAGTCTTTGTTCTTTTTGCGTTGCAGTTTTCAAGGGTTCTATTGATATATCCTCTAGCTCAGAAATTATTTTCTCAGCTGTGTCTAGTCTACTAATGCGCCCACCAAAAGTATTCTTCATTACTAATCAATATTTTTTCATGCCTAGAATTTCTTTTTAGTTCTTTCATTGGATTCTTTCTGCTTACATTACCCATCTGTTCCTGCATTCTATCTACTTTATCCATTACAACCCTTAACATATTAATCGTAGTTTTAAATTCTGATCTGACAATTCCAGCCATGTCTGGTTATGATGTTTGCTTTGTCTTTTAAAATTGTGTTTTTGCCTTCTAGTATGTCTTATAATTTTTTATTCTTGATAGCCATATATTGTGTACTAGAGGAAAGGAACTGGGTTTCTTTATAGATTTTTTTTATGTTTTTATTTAAATTCCAGTTAGCTAATATACAATGTAATATTAGTTTCAGTTAAACAATTTAGTGATTCAGCAGTTACATATAACACCCAGTGCTCATTAGAGGTGCCCTCCTTAATCCCCATCACCTATTTTACCCATCCCTCCACTCACTTCCCCTCTGGTAACTATCAGTTTATTCTCTAAAGTTGAGAGTCTGTTTCTTCATTTGCCTCTCTTTTTTCCCTCTATATTCATTTGTTTCCTAAATTCCACATATGAGTAAAATCATAATGGTATTTGTCCTCCTCTGACTGACTTATTTCATTTTCACTTAGCATAATAGTTGGTAATTTCATCTACATTATTGCAGATGGCAAGTTTTTATTGCTTTTTATGGATAATACTCGTGTGTGTGTGTGTGTGTGTGTGTGTGTGTGTGTGTGTGTGTATACCACATCTTAATCCATTTATCAGTCGATGGACATTTGGACTGTTTCCGGAATTTGGATATTGTAGATAATGCTGCTATAAACATCAGGATGCATGTATCCTCTATTTACATCTTTTTGCAGAACCTCCATCTGGTTTTCCACAGTGGCTATACCAATTTGCATTCCAACCAACAGTGCAAGAGGTTCCTCTTTCTCCACAAAAAAGGAAATGTTTTAAATGTCCTTTAGTAATATGGTGATGAGATTTGAAGGGTGGGGAAGTGTTTTATAGTCCTACAATTAGGTATCAGTCCTTGAGTGAATTTGTGCCTCTGGACTTTGCACCTGCAAATGTTTCTCATTTCTTTCTCACCACACCCCCAACCTTAGGTAGGATAGCATGACTAGAGTGAGCAGAAGTTGGGTATGTTGCTTTTTCCAGGTCAATTAGGCTCTGATGATATCCCAGTGGATTATGCTCTGATTAACTAGTTATCCCTGAAGTCAGGCCTTATTAAGAAGAACACAGTACTAACAGTATTTCAAAATGGTTCCTTTCCTCTCCCTTTGCTGGAAGCACAGGATTTTTTTTCATTATCTTCTGTAGGAACCTGGTTATACTCTTGGAAATAAATCTCACAGTATTTTGGAGGGTCCCCTATGACTGGGTCCTCCTGAAATTTTTTTTTTTTTCCTCCTGGAATTTTTAACATCCACTTGGCCATACCAAGCAACCAACTATTCATCAATTACAACTCAGGCTTTCCCACCTCAGCACTGTTTCCTGTAGCTGTTTTCCTTGTGAGTCTCTGCTTTGGTAAGCCAGAACTTTCTGTTTTGCCTATTTGTCTCTTCAGTCTTGGAGTCAGTAGTTTGACCTATATCTTCCATCTTTTATGGATCTAGAAAGAGTTCATTTTTCCGTCCATTCAGCCTTTTACTTGTCTTTAGGATGGAGTGGCAACTCCTAAGCTTCTAACATGCAGTACTAGACGTCACAAGTCTGTAAATGGTATTTAATTTTTAATTTTTTTAAATTGAAATGTAGTCGACACATAATAGCACATCACTTTCAGGTATACAACATGATTTGACAACTTTATATATTATGCTATGCTCACCACAAATGTAGCTACCATCTGTTACCATATATTATGTATTCCCTATGCTGTACTTTTCATCCCTGGGACTTATTCATTCCATAATTTGAAACTTATATACCTCCCAATCCCCTTTACCCATTTCACCCTCACCCTACTCCTCTCCCCTCTGGCAAACACCGTTTGTTCTTTGTAGTAGTATAATTTGTTTATTGATCTTACGTACTACAACCTAGATCACATACTAGTATGATTAGTTTTAGGAGGGTATTTTCTGTTGCCTTTTTTTTTTTTTTAGTGTCTTACGTATTTTCAGTACATTTATGTTATCTACAAATAGGAGCAATTTCTTCCTTCCTGATTGGCATGACTTGATTTTTTTTTTTCTTGCTGGTTGTACTAACTAGAACTTCCACCACTGTGTTCTGGAGCCATGATCAGAACGGACATCCCTGCCTTTTTCCTGATCTTATGGGAAAAGCTTTCAATCTTTCATCAATTAATATAGTGTCATTTATAGGCTTTCTGGAAAAGCTTCTAAGTTTGAAAGAGTTTCTGCTCTGTTTCTTTTCCAAGTTTTTCTGAGATTTTTTGTGATGGATGGATACTGATATACATTTTGCATAAATTCGTATAATTACGTGATCTTTTTTCCTAGCCTGTCAGTGTGATTGATTTTGTTGATTGACTTTTTTACATATAGAACCAGTCTTGCATTCTTAAAATAAACTCCACTGGGTTGTGTCATATCATTCTTTTTTTTTTTCCACCTTTTCATTCTTTTTGTATATTGCTGAAATCTGTTTGGTAACATTTTGGTAAGAATTTTCACATCTATATTCATAAGAGATATTGATTTACAGGGTTTTTAAAAATCTTTTTTATGTTTTTACTGTCAAGGTAACATTAGCTTCATAAAAAAGGTAATATAAAGTGTTCCCTTTTCTTCTTTATCCATTCATCTGTTGAAGGGCATCTTGGTTTGGTGATGGTGGCCATTGCTGCTATGAACACTGGGGTACAGATGGCCTTTCTTTTCACTACATCTGTATCTTTGGGGTAAATACCCAGTAATGCAATTGCAGGGTCATAGGGTAGCTCTATTTTTAATTTCTTAAGGAATCTCCACACTGTTTTCCAAAACTGTACCAACTTGCATTCCCACCAACAGTGTGAAAGGGTTCCCCTTTCTCCACATCCTCTCCAACACTTGTTGTTTACTGTCTTGTTGATTTTGGCCATTCTAACTGGTATAAGGTGGTATCTCAATATGGTTCATATATATACAATAGAGTATTATGCCTCCATCAGAAAGGATGAATACCCAACTTTTGTATCAATATGGATGGGACTGGAGGAGATTATGCTGAGTGAAATAAGCCATGCAGAGAGAGTCAGTTATCATATGATTTCGCTTACTTGTGGAGCATAAGGAATAACACAGAGGACATTGGGAGATAGAGAGGAGAAGTGAATTGGGGAAATAAGAGGGGGAGACAAACCATGAGAGACTGTGGACTCTGAGAAACAAACTGAAGGTTTTGGATGGGTGGGGGGTTGGGTTTGCCTGGTGGTGGGTATTAAGGAGGGCATGTATTGCATGGAGCACTGGGTGTGGTGCATAAACAATGAATTTTGGAACACCGAAAAAAATTAAATTTAAAACAAGATACACAATCTCAAAAAAAAAAAGTGTTCCCTTTTCTATTCTCTGAAAGAGTTTATGTAGGAATTATATTAATTTCTCTTTAAACATTTTGTGAAACTTACCAGTGAAACCACATGACCTAGAGATTTGTTTTTCTAGAGTTTTTGCACTGTAGATTCGGTTTCCATAAAAATTATAAAGTTTTGCAAACTGTTTTATATTTGATTAACTGTAACATTGTATTCTTTTTAAGGAATTCATCCATTTCATCTAAGTTACCTGATTTATGTATATGGACTTTTCCTAGTATCTTCTGATTATTATGTTTTTGTCTTAACTGTCTATATTAATATTACTATTTCATGCCTTTATTGATAATTTATCTTTTCTTTTTCCATCTTGCTTAAGATATTTCAATATTATTGATATTTTCAAAGAATGAGATTTTGTTTCATTGGTTTTCTTTATTTTTCTATTTGCAAATTTCATTGATCTCTGCTCCTTATGATTTCATTCTTTATTTTGAGTTTATTTTGCTCTTTACAGTCCTTAAGGCAGAAGCTTATGTTGTTGATTTGAGATTTTACCTCCTTTGTAATATATAACAAGCACTGTCTTAGGCACATCGCACAAAATCTGATATATTGTCTTTTTTTTTTTTTTTTTTGCTTTAAATATTTTTTCGGGGAAAGGACACTACACTTCTACTCAAGAGAAACAATTTTACAGTCTTGAGGTCTTTTATTTTCTTTATATTTATCATGCCATGAATTCACAGGGAATGGGTTCCAGCAGTTCGGGCTCCTTTCCATTGGTTCTCACAAAATGTGCTTCTCTGGGTGGAGCAGGCTGACACTTCAGTTGAACCCAAGTACCTTTCTCTTTGGCTTCCTTCTTTTTCTGATCATTTTCCTTTACACGCTTCAGGAAGCTATCTCGGCTCTTTGAATGTTTAATATGCTCAATGCATACATTAATTCTCTTGGCAAGAATCTTGCCCTTAACTTGTTTGTTTACAACAATGCCAACAGCATGCTGAGTAACATTGTAGACTCTTCCAGTTTTGCCATGGTAACATTTGTGGGGCATTCCCTTTTGAACAGTGCCCATTCCCTTGATGTCCACAATATCACCTTTCTTGTAGAGTCGCATGTACGTGGCCAAAGGAACAACTCCATGTTTTCTGAAAGGCCTAGAGAACACGTAACGGGTACCCCTCCTCTTTCCCTTTGTGTTGGTCATTTTGGCAAATTACTGGAAGATGGCGGTTCTGGCTGAAAGCTATATTGTCTTTTCATTTGCAATCACTGCTGTATTTTTTTTCATTTCTTTGAAACTTCTTTGTTCCTTTGCTTATCTAGAAATTTATAAACTTGAAGTAGTTTATAAGTAGTTCAAAGTGTACGGGAATTTACTGTTATCTTTCTGTTATTGATTTCATTTGCTTCTATTGTGGACATCAAATACAGTGCATGATTTCAATTATTTTAAACTTCTTGAGGTTTATTTTTATGGTCTCAGGTATGATCTCTCTTGGTGAATGCACTGGAGAAGAATGTAGATTGTTTGGTCAGGTGCAACATTCTGTCAATTAGATCCTGAAAATTGATGGTGTCTTTAGGTTTTTCCATATCCTTATTGATTTTTTCATCTAGTTCTTCTATCACAATATCTAAAAAAGAACTCGTATCCAAAATAAACAAAGAACTCCTAGATATTTACACAGTTAATTTGAAAAGTTATGCCCACATAAAAATCCACACATGAATGTTCAGAAAAAAAGCTAAGAATCAACCAAGATGTACTTCAGCAGATAAATGGATAAGTAAATTTTGTTGCATGCACACAATGGAATATTATTCAATGATAAAAGGAAATGAGCTATCAAGTCACAAAATGACACATAGGATCCTTAATGCATATTGCTAAGTAAAAGCCAGTTTGAAAAGGTATATACCAGGGCGCCTGGGTGGCTCAGTGGATTAAGCCGCTGCCTTCCGCTCAGGTCATGATCTCAGGGTCCTGGGATCGAGCCCCGCGTCGGGCTCTCTGCTCCGCAGGGAGCCTGCTTCCTCCTCTCTCTGCCTACCTCTCTGCCTACTTGTGATCTCTCTCTCTGTCAAATAAATAAAGTAAAAAATTAAAAAAAAAAAGAAAAGGTATATACCATATGATTCCAATTTTGTGACATTTTAGAAAAAGTTAAACAGTATAGATAGTAAAATGATCAGTGACTGCCAGGAATTTGTGGGAAGAGGGACATAGATGAATGGATGAACCAGAACAGATTTGGGGGGCTGTAAGACTATCTTCTATGATATTGTAGGGCGAGAAATATGGAAACATGACATTATGCATTTGTCAAAACTCACAGAACTTTACATCACAAAGAATGCTTAACATATGCAAATTTTTTTAAAACAGCATTTAAGCAGTTGGCAGATCCTAGAAAATAATGCAGACTCCAACAAGAGCAACCAAATGTATTGCAAATATAAGAAACAATCTCATTGAAGGGGCTTGAGGGAAAAGATACCAACTTAAATACAGTAGCCGCCCTTTATACAAGGGATACATTCATTCCATGACCCCCAGTGGATGCCTAAAACCACAGATAATGCCAGACTCTGTATATGCTATGTTTTTTTCCTATACATACATAACTATCATAAAGTTTAATTTATAAGTTAGACACAGTAGGAGATTAATAACAATAACTAATAATAAAGTAGTACAATTATAACAATATACTGCAGTTAAAGTTATGTAAATGTGGTCTCACTCTCAAGGTATCTTATTATATTCTCCTCACCCTTATGATGATGATGATGATGTGTAAGATAAAATGCCTATGTAATGTGATAAAGTGAGATTAATTACATAGGCAGTGTGACATAGTTAGGCTCCTATTGACCTTCCAGTGATATGTTACAAAGAGGATCATCTCTTTCCAGACTGCAGTTGATCATGGGTAACAAACTGTAGAAAGTGAAAACAAGGATAATGGATGAGGTCTACTGTAACTTTAGATATACGTGGTATTTGTAAGACTAAAGATAAAGGAACTGTATATAAGGACTTTTATTCTAGGTGTTAGTTCTATGCCTTGGAAATATGGGTTAACGATTTTGGTTAATTCTGGTTAACAATTCACTCTATATGTTTGCTATGTATGTTTGAATGATTAAGTAAATGGATGGTGATTATTGGGAATCATGTTCCTCATTAGTATAGAAATCACATATTTCTCTGGAGGAGCCTAGAATGATCCATGGGTTCAGAGTTGGAGATATCACTATGGATTCAAGTTAAGTTTAAGATTATATTTAATTTTAACCATGTTTAGGTTAATATTAATTTAGTATTAACCATACAAATAATTATAGATAGAAATATTTGTAGATATGTGTATCTACACAGGTTAGCATACACACATGTATTCCTTTCCTCTTTTGGCAGAAAGGGTCCAAAAGAAATAATGCCTCAGTAACAGCAAGCACACCTAATGCTCAGATCTTGGTTTTTTAATACTATTGACCAGTAAAAGGAATTTCTCTTCAGACAAATGGCTATTCCAGTGGGGCAAGAAATATACAAGATAAGTCTTGGGTGTCTTTTAGTGCTCAAAAGTAAGGAAATGCAAAAAGCAAACAAAAAACTACATTGATGGATGTATGTCAAAGAAACATAGGAGCCAACTGACAAAGCTCCCAATGGTAAAAGATGGAACAGTTTGAGCAACAAAATGCAGTAGTACTTTATTGTAACCCAGGATATAAATATCCATGAGTCCATCTAATATAAATAAATAATTGAATAAATTGATAGTGACAGAAAAGAAACAAATCTTCCATGTAGAAGATTTCCAAATTATTTATGTAGATGCTTTACCCTCAAGGAGGGGGCACATTAACTCCTTACTCCTTGGTTTGGGCTGCATGTAGTGACTAAGAGTATAGTATGGAAAGGGAAGGAAAAGAGTAACTTTACTGCAGAAAAATCTGACAAAGTGATCAAAGTCAGTAACATTCATGTATCAATATGATTTTGTACCTTTGATATGATTTGATGAAAATAGCACTTTACTTCTGTGGTCTTCCTCCCCAAATTCCACAACTGTAGTTTTATGAGAAAAATATCAGACATACTCTAGTAATGGGCACCCTACAAAATACCTAACCAGTACTCCTGAAAATTGTCATTAAGTCCAAGGAAAGTCTGGGAAACTGTCACAGCTAAAAGGAGCATAACAAGACTTGAAAACTAAGTGTAATATGGCAATCTGGATGGGATCCTGCAACAGAAAAAGGACATTAGAAAATATAAATAATGTATGGACTTTAGTTAATGATAATATACCAATATTGTTGCATTAATTCTAACAAAATATACCAGACTAATGTAAGATGCTAAATATAGGGGAAACTGGGTGCAAAAAAAAAAATTTGGAAGGGGAGGCGAACCATAAGAGACTATGGACTCTGAACTCTCTATATTTTTAATCTCAGTTTCTCAGTAAATGTAATGTTCAAAAAAATAAATTATATTTTTTAAAAACAGTTCATTTTAGAGCCATATTCTATACAATTTTCATATTTTAGAGCCATATTCTATACAATAAATAATTCTAATCTTATATAAGCTCTTCCTGAGGATTATAGAAATGTAGATGTTTCCAAATTCATGTTATAAAACTACAATAATCTTGTTACCAAAACCAGAAAAGAATAGTTGAAAAAATGAAAAATATAGGCTAATATCGTGGTGAACATAGATTTTAAAAACTTCAAAAATAAAATATTAACACACCAAATCCAGCAATATATAAAAAACAATACATCAAGACCAACACTGATTTATTTCAAGGATACAAAGATAATTCAACATTAGATAACTGGTTAACATGAATCATCACATTGACAAATTAAAGGGGAAAAATAATATAGTCTTATAAAAACCATTTAACAAAATTCAACACCCATTTATGAATAACACCTCTTAGCTAGCTAGGTTTAGAAGGGAACTTCCTTTACCTGATCAAGCAAATACAGTTAATAGATGCTATTAGTCTTCTCTTTAAAGTTAGGAATAAGACAGAGTCCTACTATAGCTACTTCTGTTCAAAATTGTACAAAGTAAAAGAAATAAATAGAATAGGGATTGAAAGGTCAAAACAGAGCTTCATGATTATCTATACAGAAACTTTATAAAAACCAGTAGTCATTTAGAACCAATGAAAGGGTTCATCTAATTTGTTAGATAAAAGATCAATTGATATATATATCAATTGCTATCCTATAAATCCAAAACATATTTTTTTAAAGAGAGCCAAATTTTGCAAGGTTTATTTTGTGTTTATTTTTTATTTCCTGACATGGAGATTATAACTTTAGCTCAATTTTCTGAACTTCCCTTGTTATATAAAAATGGATTTATTAAATGTATAAATGATCATAACATTCTACTAGAGGCTGGAGGGTCTATACCTGCCCTCCAAAGTTTATGTCTTGAACACCCTGCAGAAACAAATGAAGATGCATAAGTTACAGAACAAAAATAATAGGTCAATATATAAATGAACAGTAAGGTGCTTATACATTTATAATAGTGGGAAAACTATCCCATTTGTAATAGTGGGAGAACTATCCTGTTTTCTGTTTCCCACAAAAGTTTCCCAATTTTGTAAAAGTGGGAAAACAGGGTAAGGATAGTGACTAGGAAATTTGAAGAAAATCATTAGGATATCCTTGTTTAAACTGGTCAAGGTGAAGTATGTAATTTTCTAGTAACTCTGTGGACACTTCTTAGGGGAAGTGGTTTTATCAGAGCTGTTTTAGGATAAGATCAGCCTAAATTGTGGGTCATATATAAGGATAGTCCAGTATAGTTTGCTTTGTAAAAAACTTAGAAGTTGAGGCAATTTTACCTTGGCCTTTTATATGCCACATTGAAAGAATTTTAGTGATTACCCTTTATAGAGTCTACCTAAATTCTGCCATTAACATTTTACTGTAGTTGCTTTATTACTTGTCTGTCATCTAGTCTTTCAAACAACATAAAGAAAAAAGTCAAAAAAACACACAAAAAAACCTGTCAACATCAAGCCTTGTCAGGATAGGCAGCAATCCTCTGGTAGGAGTGTGGAGAATGATTTGTTTTTATATAGTAATGATACACATCTGCTTATTACTATGACTCATAAACCATATCTAGTAATATACCCTTCAAAGGTATCTTACGCTTTTTGACCATGCGCCACAGTAAGAAATATACTTCACATTGTAATCCCATATCCACACACACACGTGTGTGTGTGTATGTCTCTATTTGGTTATGTATATATACATAATATATGTATACACAGACATGCATATATATGTAGATAGAAGTTACAAAATGTTTAGGAAACAATAATCCTAGCAAGAAAGAAGGCATTCTGGTAGTATCTGTTCCTTTTTGGGTATTTTGGCATGCTACTTATGAGTATTTAAGTCAGTTACCCTCCTTTTAATTGGCTTTGACCTGCAAGTTAAAGAACATTGGCTTATAGAAAATCTCGCACATACATACAAAGAGAAATGTAAAAGAATGTTTTTTATAATAGCTGCATTTTTTGTAACAGCAACAAATGGAAGCCAAAAAATGCCCATAAACAGAATAGATAGATAAATTGTGGTATAATTATACAATAAAATCTGGCACATCAGTAAAAATGAACAATAGCTATGTACATCAACATGGAGAAATGCCACAAACACAATGTTGAGTAAGAAAACCAAGTTATATAAGAATATATATGCATGATTCCATTTGCATGAATTTCAAAAACATGCTAAACTGGATAGAACAATATATTTAGATAAACATATATGCAAAAGTATTTTTTTAAGTAAATGAGTGACTGATGTGTGCTGCAACATGGATGAATCCTGAAAACATTATGCTAAGTAAAAAGCCAGTTACAAAAGATCACATGTTATGTGATTCCACATGAAATTTCAAAATATGCAAACTTAAAGAGACAAAAGTAGATTATTGGTTGTATAGGGCTGGGGATTAAAAGAAAATGTGGACTGCTGATGGGCATAGGATTTTTTGGGCAGGCTGATAAAAATGTTCTAAAGTTGATCATGATGGTGGTTACACAAATCTGTGAATATACTTTAAAATTTTTTGATTTTACACTTTAAACGGATATGTTGCAGAGTATATGGGTTCTATCTCAATAAGGTTATTATAAAAATAAGTAAGGAAATGGTTTTAAGATTAAGGAAAAGAGTTTTTTGCAAACAAGAGGCTTGAGATCAGGACAAGGCACACTGTAGTCTTTGAAGATTGAAGTAGTCTTTGATGATACAAGATACATAGGTGGGTTCTTATTATTATCTACATATCTGTTATCTATTATCTAGATTACAGATACATAGGTGGGTTCTTATTGTCTACATTTTATGTCAGCAGTATAAATTTTTATTTAATACTTGATAAAAATTTATTTTTAATGGAAATAAGAATATATTTAAGTGTTCTTTAAATATCTGTGCCTTTAAGTTTAACACAATATATTGCAATTCTGGTATAAATCTTGATTAGGACCAGTTTTCACCGAAATATCCCATTTAAAAAACTATTCTTTATGTATTTTTTTTAAAGATTTTATTTATTTATTTGACAGAGAGAGAGATCACAAGTAGGCAGAGAGGCAGGCAGAGAGAGAGGAGGAAGCAGGCTCCCTGCAGAGCAGAGAGCCCGATGCGGGGCTCGATCCCAGAACCCTGAGATCATGACCTGAGCCGAAGGCAGCGGCTTAATCCACTGAGCCACCCAGGCGCCCCATATTCTTTATGTATTTAAATTTGGAAAAATATATTTTAGAATATAAAAGTTGCTGTTACATTCTCTGTAAGTGAGAATATACTTAAAGAACTCTAACCTGCCCATTTTTTTACATCACTATTGCAACCATCTGAATTCACATCTGTTATTCCAACATTCTCTTAACTGGTTACTTCACTTCCTGTTTTCCATCTGTCCAAAAAGTTTTTCACATCACAGCCCAGAAATATGTTTTTGAAACAAAAATAACAGCATATTATTCCTCTTTTCAAAACTTCAGTGAAATGTCATTTTCCTATGAATACAAACTGAATTCTTTAAGATTATTCTCCAGGACCTATATAAATTATTTCTGCTAACTGCCTTTTTAACAGCATTTCCCACTGTTTTAACTTGAGCTACTATAACAAATTATCATAGGCGGGGTGGCTTCTAAACACAGAAACTTACTTTGCACAATTCTCAATTCTGGAAGTTTGAGAGTAGAGTGCCAGCATGGTTAGGTTATGGTGAGAGCCTCTTCTAGGATGTAGAATTCTGACCTTTTTTTTTTAGCCTTACATGATGATGGGTCAAGAGTTCTATAGAGTCCCTTTTATAAAGACAATAATTCCATTTATGAGAGCTCTACCCTCATAACCTAATAAGCACATCCCAGAGGCCCCATCTCCTATACCATCACACTGGGGTTAGGATTTTGACATATGAATTTTCTGGGGAATCCCAATTATTTACTCCATTCCACCCATCCATTCTCATTGTTACCACACATACCAGGTTCTCTTTCTAGCTTTTTGTCCTTCTTACATACCATTTCCTCTGCCTGAAATGTTCTTTCCAGTCTGCCTCTGTAACACTGTTTTTTAGGTACCAGCTTGGATTTTTCCTTCTTTCATCCCTAATCACCATTACCCTCCCTCACCTAAGACTGAAACACTTGTCCTGTCATTCACATAGCCTTTCATGTACCCGTAGCACTTATTTAATTATCTTAACACTTACTGATATTTTTCTGTAAATCTGTAAACTCCCGGAGGGTAAGACTATTTACTTAGTCTTGTGACCCTTGGCCTAACACTGCCTTGCCTATGGTAAGTACTCAAACAATACTTGCTGAATGAATAAATGGATTCATTCTGGTACCCATACTTTATATATTTTGGAAGGTGTTTTAAGTAATAAAAATAACAAATTATTACATAATTAATTTGAAAATAGGTTCAGGATTTTTATTCTTGTTTATTGTCTTTCTTTGTCTCCTTGGTAGCTCTACACTAGATGATACATATTGAAGTTAATGACAGTTCAGTCTGTTAATGTGCTAGCTGAGGTGACCTAATTTTTAAATATATTCTTTATTTTAAAAAATTACTTTTGTATTATCATTTAATATTGAATATATCTGGCTGTTTATGCCTTTTCTAATTTGATATGCTTGAAGAAGATAAAACAGAATAATCTTTCAAAGGAAATAAACAAAAATCCTTTTCTTATTTCTGTTTTTTCATGTGGTGTTTATTTTATGAGTTCATGTATCTCAACCTTTTGTTAAATAATGTGTTGCTATCCAGCTCTAGTGCTGAGAAAAATAATAATTTTATCCTCTGTACCAGATGTAGAATTATTTAAAAATTAGAACTAAAGGGTAAGTAGTATCTGTCAAAGGTATCGGAAATTTATGTTTACATATAAAAAGCTGGAAGGTAATATATAATAACCACCTCATGGGTGTTCTGAGTGTAATATAAAATTGCTAGTAAATTATATGACAGATAACAAGCACTAGTTAAATATTAGATGTTAAGTTACTTACAAGTCATTCTGATCTCTTTTCCACATCAATAATGGCAAAAGAAAAAGTCCGTTCTCATATCCCTATTTTCCCCTAAAGCAAAAAAAAAAAAAAAAAAAAAAAAAGAGGAAAAAACAGTAGAAAAGAAAGTAGGAGATCTCTAGAAAAAACAAGGCACTATATAAGGTACTGAAACAGATACATCAAAGAACATGAAGCAAAAATCATTGAACTTGTGTTTAGTGTTTTCTATTATTAGATTTTCTTTATTCTTTTTTTTAAAGATTTTTATTTATTTATTTGACAGACAGAGATCACAAGTAGGCAGAGAGGCGAGCAGAGAGAGAGAGTCAGGAAAGCAGGCTCCCTGCTGAGCAGAGAGTCCGATGCAGGGCTCCATCCCAGGACCCTGGGATCATGACCTGAGTCGAAGGCAGAGGAGAGGCTTTAACCCACTGAGCCACCCAGGCACCCCTCTTTATTCTTTATATATTATATCATTCCCTTTCAGTTTATCTTGACAATCAAGTGACAAAATGGCAATAAGTACATACCTATGAATAATTATATTGGGTAAATGGACTGAATGCTTCAATCAAAAGAACAGGGTGATTGAATGGATAAAAAGGTAGACCCATTTATATACTGCCTATAAGAGACTCTCATTTTGGACCTAAAGCACATGCAGATTGAAAGTGAAGGGTTGGAAAAACATCATGCAAATAGAAATGAAAAGAAAGCTGAGGTAGCAATACTTACATCATATAAAATACACTTTTTAAAATTTTTTTTATTTTTTATTAACATATAATGTATTATTAGCCCCAGGAGTACAGGTCTGTGAATCACCAGGTTTACACACTTCACAGCATTCACCATAGCACATACCTTCCCCAATGTCAATAACCCAACCACCCTCTCCCTACCCTCTTTCCCCCAGCAACCCTCATTTTGTTTTTTGTTTTTTGTTTTTTTTTAAGATTTTATTTATTTACTTGACAGACAGAGATCACAAGTAGGCAGAGAGGCAGGCAGAGAGAGAGAGGAGGAAGCAGGCTTCCTGCTGAGCAGAGAGCCGGATGTGGGGCTCGATCCCAGGACCCTGGAATCATGACCGGAGCCGAAGGCAGAGCCTTCAACCCACTGAGCCACCCAGGTGTCCCCTCATTTTGTTTCTTGAGATTAAGAGTCTCTTATGGTTTGTCTCCCTCTGATCCCACCTTGTTTCATTTTTTCCTTCCCTACCCCCCAGCCCCCCACACCCCCTACTTTGCCTCTCAACATCCTCATATCAAGGAGATCATATGATAATTGTCTTTTCTGATTGATTTATTTCACTCAACATAATACCCTCTAGTTCCATCCACGTCATTGCAAATGGCAAGATTTCATTTCTTTTGATGGTTCCATAGTATTCCCATATATGTACACACAACTGCTTTATCCATTCATCCATTGATGGATATCTAGGGTCTTCCATAGTTTGGCTATTGTGGACATTGCTGCTATAAACATTCAGGTGCACGTATGCCTTTGGATCACTACATTTGTATTTTTTGGGTAAATACCCAGTAGTGTGATTGCTGGGTCATAGGGTGGCTATATTTTCAACTTTTTGAGGAACCTCCATACTGCTTTCCAGAGTGGCTGCACCAGCTTGCATTCCCACCAACAGCGTAGGAAGGTTCCCCTTTCTCCACATCCTCACCAGCATCTGTGGTTTCATGACTTGTTAATTTTATCCATTCTGGCTCTCATGAGGTGGTATCTCATTGTGGTTTTGATTTGTATTTCCCTGATGCCGAGTGATATGGAGCACTTTTTCATGTGTCTCTTGGCCAACTGGATGTCTTCTTTGCAGAAATGTCTGTTCATGTCCTCTGCCCATTTCTTAATTGGATTATTTGTTCTTTAGGTGTTGAGTTTGAGAAGTTCTTTATAGATTTGGGATACTAGCCCTTTATCTGATATGTCATTTCCAAGTATCTTCTCCCATTCTGTCAGTTGTCTTTTGGTTTTGTTGACTGTTTCCTTTGCTGTGCAAAAGCTTTTGATCTTGACAAAGTACCAATTATTCATTTTTACCCTTGCTTCCCTTGGCTTTGGTGATGTTTCTAGGAAGAAGTTGCTGTGGCTGAGGTCGAAGAGGTTGCTGCCTGTGTTCTTAAGGATTTTGATGGATTCCTTTTTCACATTGAGGTCTTTCATCCATTTGGAGTCTATTTTTGTGTGTGGTATAAGGAAATGGTCCAGTTTCATTTTTCTGCATGTGGCTGTCCAATTTTCCCAACACCATTTGTTGAAGAGGCTGTCTTTTTTCCATTGGACATTCTTTCCTCCTTTGTTAAAGATTAGTTGCCAGTAGAGTTGAGGGTCTATTTCTGGGCTCTCTATTCTGTTCCATTGATCTATGTGTCCGTTTTTGTGCCAGTACCATACTGTCTTGATGATGACAGCTTTGTAATAGAGCTTGAAGTCTGGAATTGTGATGCTGCCAACTTTGGCTTTCTTTTTCAACATTCTTCTGGCTATTCATGGTCTTTTCTGGTTCCATATAAATTTTAGGATTATTTGTTCCATTTCTTTGAAAAAAAAAATGGATGGTATTTTGATAGGGATTGCATTAAACATGTAGATTGCTTTAGCATAGACATTTCCACAATATTTGTTCTCCAATCCATGAGCATGGAACATTTTCCATTTCTTTGTGTCTTCTCAATTTCTTCCATGAGTACTTTATAGTTTTCTGAGTACAGATTCTTTGCCTCTTTGGTTAGGTTTATTGCTAGGTATCTTACAGTTTTGGGTGCAATTGGAAATAAATAGGATTGACTTCTTAATTTCTCTTTCTTCTGTCTTGTTGTTGGTGTATAGAAATGCAACTGATTTCTGTGCGTTGATTTTATATCTTGACACTTTACTTAATTCCTGTATGAGTTCTAGCAGTTTTGGAGTGGACTCTTTTGGGTTTTCCACCTAAAGTATCATATCATTTGCAAAGAGTGATAGTTTGACTTCTTCTTTGCTGATTTGCATGCCTTTAATTTCTTTTTGTTGTCTGATTGCCGAGGCTAGGACTTCTAGTTCTGTGTTGAATAGTAGTGGTGATAATGGATATCCCTGCTGTCTTCCTGACCTTAGCAGAAAAGCTCTCAGTTTTTCTCCATTGAAAATGATATTCGTGGTGGGTTTTTCATAGATAGCTTTGATGATATTGAGGTATGTACCCTCTATCCCTACACTTTGAAGAGTTTTGATCAAGAAAGGATGCTGTACTTTGTCAAATACTTTTTCAGCATCTATTGAGAGTATCATATGGTTCTTGTTCTTTCTTTTATTAATGTATTGTATCACATTGATTGATTTGTGGATGTTGAACCAACCTTGTAGGCCTGGAATAAATCCCATTTGGTCATGGTGAATAATCCTTTTAATGTACTATTGGATCCTATTGGCTAGTATTTTAGTGAGAATTTTCGCATCTGTATTCATCAAAGATATTGGTCTGTAATTTTCTTTTTCAATGGGGTCTTTGTCTCGTTTGGGGATCGAGGCAGTGCTGGCCTCATAAAATGAGTTTGGAAGTTTTCCTTCCATTTCTATTTTTTGGAACAGTTTCAGGACAATAGGATT
This sequence comes from Meles meles, assembly GCF_922984935.1. Taxonomy (NCBI): domain Eukaryota; kingdom Metazoa; phylum Chordata; class Mammalia; order Carnivora; family Mustelidae; genus Meles; species Meles meles. The sequence continues at coordinate 117,353,011 of NC_060071.1, forward strand.
AATTATTCTTTAAATGCTTGGTAGAATTCCCCTAGGAAGCCGGCTGTCTGGCCCTGGGCTCTTGTTTGTTAGGAGATTTTTGATGACTAATTCAATCTCCTTACTGGTTATGGGTCTGTTCAGGTTTTCTATTTCATCATGGTTCCGTTGTGGTAGTTTACATGTCTCTAGGAATGCATCCATTTCTTTCAAATTGTCAAATTTGCTGGCATATAATTGCTCATAATATGTTCTTATAATTGTTTGTATTTCTTTGGTGTTGGTTGTGATCTCTCCTCTGTCATTCATGATTTTATTTATTTGGGTACTTTCTCTTTTTCATAAGTCTGGCCAGGGGTTTATCAATGTTATTAGTTCTTTCAAAGAACCAGCTCCTAATTTCACTGATTTATTCTATTGTTTGTTTGTTTCTATTTCACTGATTTCTGCTCTGATCTTTATTTTTTCTCTTTTCCTGCTGGATTTAGGCTTTCTTTGTTGTTCTTTCTCCAGCTCCATTAGGTGTAGGATTAGTTAGTGTATTTGAGACCTTTCTTGTTTCTTGAGAAAGGCTTGTATTACTATATATTTTCTGCTCAGGACTGCCTTTTCTATGTCCCACAGATTTTGAACAGTTGTGTTTTCATTATTATTTGTTTCCATGAATTTTTTCAATTCTTCTTTAATTTCCTGATTGACCCATTCATTCTTTAGTAGGATGCTCTTTAGCCTCCATGTATTTGGGTTCTTTCCAACTTTCCTCTTATGATTGAGTTCTAGCTTCAGAGCATTGTGGTCTGAAAATATGCAGGGAATGATCCCAAGATTTTGGTACTGGTTAAGACCTGATTTGTGACCCAGGATGTGATCTATTCTGGACCATGTACACTAGAGAAGCATGTGTACTCTGTTGCTTTGGGATGGAATGTTCTGAATATATCTGTGATGTCCATCTAGTCCAGTGTGTCCTTGAAGGCCTTTATTTCCTTGTTGATCTTTTGCTTGGATGATCTGTCCATTTCAGTGAGGGGAGTATTAAAGTCCCCTGCTATTATTGTATTATTATCGATGTGTGTCCTTGATTTTGTTATTAATTGGTTTATGTTGTTGGCTGCTCCCATGTTAGAGATGTAGATATTTAAAATTGTTAGATCTTCTTGTTGGACAGACACTCTGAGTATGATATAGTGTCCTTCCTCTCCTCTTATTATAGTCTTTGGCTTAAAACCTAATTGATCTGATATAAGGATTGCCACCCCAGCTTTCTTTTGATGTCATTAGCATGGTAAATTGTTTTCCACCCCCTCACTTTACATCTGGAGGTGTCTGTCTTTGGGTCTAAAATGAGTTTCTGGTAGACAACATATTGATGGGTATTTTTTTTTTAATCCATTCTGATATCCTTTGTCTTTTGATCGGGGCATTTAGCCCATTTACATTCAGGGTAACTATTGAGATATCTGAATGTAATGCCATTGTATTGCCTGTAAGTGACTGTTACTGTATATTTTCTCTGTTCCTTTCTGGTCTACTACTTTTAGTCTCTCTCTTTGCTTAGAGAACCTTTTTCAATATTTCCTGTAGAGCTGGTTTGGTGTTTACAAACTCTTTTAGTTTTTGTTTGTCCTGGAAGCTCTTTGTCTCTCCTATTTTCAATAATAGCCTAGCTGGATATAGTCTTCTTGGCTGCATGTTTTTCTCATTTAGTGCTCTGAATATATCATGCCAGTTCTTTCTGGCCTACCAGGTTTCTGTGGATAAGTCTGCTGCCAGTCTAATATTCTTAGCATTGTATGTTACAGACTTCTTGTCCCAGACTGCTTTTGGAATTTTCTCTTTGTCACTAAGACTTGTACGTTTTACTATTAGATGACAGGGTGTGGACCTGTTCTTACTGATTTGGGCGGGGGGGCTTCTGTAAGCCTCCTGGATTGTGGTGCTTGTTCCCTTTGCCATATTAGGGAAATTCTCTACAATAATTTGCTCCAATATACCTTCTGCCCCCCTCTCTCTTCTTCTTCTGGAATCCCAATTCTAATATTGTTTCATCTTATGGTATCACATATCCCTTGATTCTCCCCTCATGGTCCATTAGTTGTTTGTCTCTCTTTTGCTCAGTTTCTTTACTCTCTGTCATTTGGTTTTCTATATCACTAGTTCTCTCTTCTGCCTCATTTATTCTAGCAGTAAGAGCTTCCATTTTTTATTGCACCTCATTAATAGCCTAATTAGATTTTAGTTCTTTTATTTCTCCAGAAGGGGCTTTTATTTCTCCAGATAGGAAAAATTCTCTATTATCTTCCATGCCTTTTTCAAGCCCAGCTAGCACCTTGAGAATCATCATTCTGAACTCTATATCTGACATATTATCAACGTCTGTATTGATTAGCTCCCTATCCATCAGGACTGCCTCTTGTTCTTTTTTTTGTGGTGAGTTTTTCTGCCTTGTCATTTTATCCAGATAAGAATATATGAATGAGAGAATAAAATACTAGAAGGATGGCAAAGACCCCAGAAAAATGTGTGGTAACCAAATCAGAAGAGACCCCAAATTGTGGGGAGAAAAAAGGGGGTAAGAAGGAGTTCAAAAAAAAAGAAAAAGGAAATATATGTATTAGACTGGTGAATAGAACAGAGCCACCCACTTTATTTGGGTAGTATTTGGTTTCTTAGAAGAAACTACTTCCCAAAATTTTAAAGAAAGAAATATATATATATACACACACATACACACACACACACAAATAAGGGTAAACATGATGAAGGGATGGAATATGACTGTAAAGATGAAAATTTTTTAAAAATTCTGAAAAGGGTGTTAATAAGATAAGTCGGTTGGGAAAAGAAAGTGGGGAGAATTTGCTCAGGCTGGAGACGAGAACAAACCCTGTGCTAGATTTAGTGTATATTTTGATCTATTAGAAGAAGTTGTATCCCAAATATTTTTAGAAGAAAAAACCACAAAAGATAAAGTTAGATACAATGAAGGATAGAATATGACTACAATAATAAAGGTTCAAAAGATTTTTTTAAAGAAAGATATTGTTAAGATAAACTAGTTAAAAAACGTTAAAAGAGGAAAAGAGTAAAAGTTTAAAAAAATGAGAATAAGAAAAAATAAAATTAAAAAATTTAATTAACTTTGCAAGACTAAAGAATCATGGGGAGAAAGCCATGAATTCCATGCTTTGCTTTCCCCTCCTCTGGAATTCTGCTGTTCTCCTTGATCAGTGAGCTTGGTCTTGGCTGGATTTCTTACTGATCTTCTGGGGGAGGGGCCTATTATTCTGATTCTCAAGTGTCTTTGCACCCTCCTTGCCAGGGATTGGGCTAAGTAATCTGATCCAGTTCACTCTCCAGAGCTTTTGTTCCCTGAACACTTTCCATAGAGCTCTGGAGGACAGGAATGAAAATGGTGGCCTCCCAATCTCTGGCCCAGAGGAGCCAAGAGCTCAGGGCCCGACTCTTCAGTGTGCCCTTGGAGAAAAGCGCTCAATCACTCTTGTCTCCCTGGTCTCCAGCTGCACTCCAAGCTCACCCAGCCTGTGACCGAGCGTTTCTGTCTCTGGCACATAGCCCCATTTGGAGTCTCTAAGCCCAATAGATCCCTGCCACTCTTCCAGGGAGTCTCCCTGGATCTGCCACTTGTGGGGTCCCTGATCAAAGAGCAGTGGCCTGACTGTGTCAGAGAAGACAGTTTAAGGTAACCCCAAACTGGGAACTCACTCCTCTGCTCCATCTCTGTAGCCAGCTTCCCCTCTCTAATACCTGCGAGCTCTGCTACACTTAGACACCCCCGATCCTTCTGTGATCCCGAAGGACCTGACACCACACTGTCCCCACAACAGCTCCATCCCCACTTAGCCTCTGGAGCGATGTCCCTGAGTGGAGCAGACTTCTAAAAGTTTTGATTTTGCGCTCCATTGCTCCACCGCTTGCTGAGAGCCAGCCCCTCCCCCAATGGTCTATCTTCCTGTCACTTTAGATTCACTTCTCCACAGACCCTACCTTTCAGAAAGCGGTCAATTTTCTGTTTCTAGAATTGCTGCTCTTCTTCTCTTTGCTCTCCTGTTGGATTTGTAGGTGTTTGGAATGGTCTGATAACTATCTAGCTGAACTCCTGCTATCTGATGTCATCTCAGCCTGCTACTCTTCTGCCATCTTGACTCCTCCCAAAATATACTTTACAACAAAGACTGTAATAGGGGTCAAAGGATACTACATAATCACAAAGGAACAATCCAACAAGATACAAGAATTGTAAATAATTATGCGCCCAACATATGCCCTAAATACATAAAGCAACTATAAATAGATGTAAGAGAAGAAATTGATAATACAATAATACTGGGGGGCTTTAACACCCTACTTACATTTATGAATAAATCATCCAGACAGAAAAATGGTGGCTTTGAATGACACAGTAGACCAGATGGATATAACAGATGTATTCAAAACTTTCCATCCAGAAAACAGAAGAATACACATTCTTTTCAGGTGCACATGGAACATTGTCCAGAATAGATCACATGTTAGGCCACCGAACAGGTTTCAACAAATAAAAAAAAATAAAAATAAAAAATAAAACCATGTATCTTTTCTGATCACAATATGAAACTAGAAATCTATCACAAGGAAAAATTTGGAAAGAACACATGGAGGTTAAATAGCATACTATTTTTTTTCAAAGATTTTATTTATCTATTTGATAGCGATCACAAGTAGGCAGAGCTGCAGGCAGAGAGAGAGGAAGGTAAGCAGGCTCCCTGCTGAGCAGAGAGCCCAATGCGGGGCTCGATCCCAGGACCCTGGGATCATGACCTGAGCTGAAGGCAGTCTTTAACCCACTGAGCCACCCAGGTGCACCAAATAGCATGCTGTTTAACAATGAATGCATCAACCAAGAAATCAGACAAAATCAGAAATTATATGGAGACAAATGAAAATGAAAACACAATAGTCTTTGGGATGCAGCAAAAGCTATTCTAAGAGGTAAGATTACAACAATACAGAATGCAATACCTTGCAGTCCCTATCAAAATAAACCAGCATTTTTCACAGAGCTAGAACAAACAATTCTAAAATTTGTATGGAACCAGAAAAGACCCTAAATAGCCATAATAATGTTGAAAAAGAAAACCAAAGTTGGAGGCATTTCAATTCCAACTTCAAGCAGTATTACAAAGCTGTAATCACCAAGACAGTATGGTATTTGCACAAACATAGATACATAGATCAATGGACTAGAATGGAGAACCCAGAAATGGATGCTCAACTCTCTGGTCAACTAATCTTCCACAAAGCAGGAGAGAATATCCAATGGAAAAAGAAGACAGTCTCTTCGACAGATCGTATTTGGAAAACTAGACAGCCACATACAGAATAATGAAACTGGACCACTTTCTTACACTGTATAAAAAAAAAAAAATCCAAAATGGATGAGAGACCTAAATATGAAACAAGAATCCATCAAACCCTAGAGGAGAACACAGGCAGCTCTTGAACTTGGCCGCAGCATTTCTTACTACATACATCTCCTAAGGCAAGGGGAGCAAAAGCAAAAATGAACTATTGGGACTTCATCAGGATAAAAAGCTTGTGCACAGCAAAGGAAACAGCCAACACATAAAGGTAACCTACAGAATGGCAGAAGATATTTGCAAATAACATATCCGATAAAAGGCTAGTATCCAAAATCTATAAAGAACTTCTCAAACTCAACACCCAAAAAACAAAAAATCCAGTCAAAAAATGGACAGAAGACATGAACAGACATTTCTGCAAAGAAGACCTGGAAATGGCTAACAGACATATAAAAAAATGCTGAACATCACTCATCATCAGGGAAATACAAATCAAAACCATAATGAGATACCACCTCACACTAGTCAGAATGGCTAAAATTACCAACTCAGAAAACAACAGATGTTGGTGAGGATGTGGAGAAAGAGGAACCCTCTTACACTGTTGATGGAATGCATACTGGTGCAGTCACTTTGGAAGACAGCATTGAGGTTCCTCAGAAAGTTTAAAATAGAGCTACCCTGTGACCCAAGAATTGCACTACAAGGTATTTATCCAAAGGATAGCAAAATAGTGATTTGAAGGTGCACATGCACCCCACTGTTTATAGCAGCAATGTCCACAATAGGCAAAATATGGGAAGAACCCAGATGTCCATCAACTGATGAATGAATAAAGAATGTGTAGTATAGGGGCTCCTGGGTGGCAGTTCATTAAGAATCCAACTCTTGGTTTTGGCTCAAGTTGTGATCTCAGGGCTGTGAAATAATAAAGATTAGAGCATGAGAGACTGTGGACTCTGAGAAACTAACTGAGGGTTTTGGAGGGGAGAGGGGGTGGGAGGTTGGGTGAGCCTGGTGGTGGATATTGTGGAGGGCACGTATTGCATTGAGCACTGGGTGTAGTGCATAAACAGTGAATTCTGGAACACTGAAAAGAGATTTTAAAATAAATAAAAATTAAAAAGATTAGAGCAGAAATTAATGAAATGGAAACAAAAAAACAAACAACAACAAAAACACAATAAAACAGTTGAATAAAATCAGGAACTGATTCTTTGGGAAAAAATCAACAAAATCAATAAACCTTTAGCCAGACTCCTCAAATGAGAAAGAGAGAGGACTCAAATAAATAAAATTAGAAATGAAAGAGGAGAAATAGCAAAGCAATACCACAGAAACACAAAGGATAATAAGAGAATATTATGAAAAAGTATTTGCCAGCAAATTCGATAACCCTGAAGAAACTGATAAATTCCTAGAAACATATAGTTTCCCAAAATTGAACCAGGGAGTACAAAATTTAAACAGACCAATTACTAGCAGTGAAATTGAATCAGTAATCAAAAAACTCCCAATAAACAAAAGTCCAGGATCAGACGGCTTCCCAGGCGAATTCTTCAACACTTAAAGAAGAGTTAATATCTATTCTTCTACTATTCCAAAACTTAGAGGAAGGAAACTTCTAAATTTATTCTATGATGCAAGCATCACCCTAATATCAAAACCAGATAAGGAAAAGGAAAGGAAAAAAAGGAAAACTACAGGCCAATTTAGGAAACCAAACCCAACAATTTAAAAAATCATTTGCCATAATCAAGTGGGATTTATTCCAGGTATACAAGAGTGATTCAATATTCTCAAATCAATCAACATAATATGTCACATTAGGGGAGAAAGGATAAAAACCATATAATCATCTCAAAAGGTATAGAAAAAGTTTTTGACAAAGTACAACATCTATTCATGGAAAAACTCTCAAGTATAGTTAAAGGGAACGTACCTCAACCTGATAAAGATGATATATGAAAACCCACAGATAAAATCATACTCGATGGTGAAAAACTGAGAGCTTTTCTTATAAGATCAGGAACAAGACAAGCATGTCCACTCTTAACACTTTTAATCACCTAGTATTGGAAGTCCTAGTCACAGCAATTACACACACACACACACACAGAGAGAGAGAGAGAGAGAGAGAAATGAAAGACATCCAAATTGGTAAGGAAAAAAATAAAACTTTCACTATTTGCAGATGTCATGATATTTTATATAGAAAATCCTAAAGACTCCACAAAAAAAATAAATAAATAAATAAATAAAAAAAAACAAAAACTTGCTGGAACTGATGAATGAATTCAATAGATATGCATGATACAATATTTACATACAAAATACTGTTGGATTTCTATACACTAACAATGAAGGTAGCAGAAAGAAATTAAGAGAACAGTTCTATTTACAACTGCACCAAAAAGAATAAAATACCTAAAAATAAACCTAACCAAAGAGTTGAAAGACCTTGTACTTGGTAAACTGTAAAACGCTGATGAAAGAAATTGAAGATGACATGAACATATGGAAAGGTATTCCCTACTTGTGGGTTGGGAGAACCAATAGCATTAAAATGTATATACTACCCAACACAATCTCAGATTTAATGCAATCCCATGAAAGTACTAGCAACATTTTTTCACAAAACCGGAACAAGTAATCTTGTAATCTGTATGAAATCACAAAAGACCTGAAATAGCCAAAGCCATCTTGAGAAAGAACAAAACAGGAGGTTTCACAATCCCAGATTTGAAAATATACTATAGACTCTAGCAATCAAAACAGTATGGTACTGGGACAAAAATAGACACACAGATCAATGGAACAGAACAGAGAGCCCAGAAATAAACCCATGCTTTTATGGTCAATTAGTGTGTGACAAAGGAGGCAAGAATATACAATGGGTAAAGGATGTTTTCTTCCCCAAATGCTGTTTGGGTAACTGAATAGCTACATTGAAAAGAATAAAACTGAACCACTTTCTTACATGACCCAAAAGAATAAACAAAATAGATTAAAGGCCTCATGTCAGACCTGAAACGATAACATTCCTAGAGGAAAACATAGGCAGTAATCTCTTTGGTATCAGCTGCAGAAACATTTTTCTAGATATGTCTCTTTTGACAAGGGAGACAAAAGCAAAATTAAACTGTTGGGGACTACACCAAAATAAAAGCTTTAAAAAAAAAAAAAAGCCCTACTAATTCAATTAAAAATGGACAGAGAACATGAACATTTTTCCAAAGAAAACAAACAGATTGACAACAGACACATAAAAGGATTCTATTCAACATGATCAGGGGAATGCAAATCAAAACCGCAATGAGATACCACCTCACTACTCTCAGAATGGCTAAAATCAAAAACACAAGAATTAACAAATATTGGTGAGGATGTAGAGAAAAATGTACCCTTGTGCACTGATGGTGGGAATGGAAGCTGGTGCAACTAGTATGGAAAAGAATATGGAGGTTCCTCAAAAACTTAAAAATAGAATTATCATATGATCCATTAATTCTCACTACTGGGTATTTGCCCAGAGAAAATGAAAACACTAATTCAAAGAGATATTTGTACCCCTATGTTTACTGCAGCATCATTTATAATTTAAAACTGGAATGCAAGTGTCCAGCCATAGATGAATGAATAAAGTAGATGTGGCATGTGTATATCATGGAATACTACAGCCATAAAAAAATGAAATCTTAAAAAAAAAAGAAAAAAAATCTTATCATTTGAAACAACATGTGTGGGTCTAGAGGGTATAATGCTAAGTGAAATAACTCAGAGAAAGACAAATACCATATGATTTCAGTCATATATGGACTTTATGAAACAAGACAAGCAAAAAAGAAAAATTAAAATAGACTCTTAAATAAAGAGAATAAATTGATGGTTGCCAGACAGGAGGTGGGTGGGAAGATGGATGCAATAGGTGAAGGTGATTTAAGATTATGTTTATCATGATGAGCACTAAGAAATGAATAGACTTGTTGAACCATTGTATTGAACACATGAAACTAATATAACACTGTACGTTAACAATACTGGAATTGAAATTAACAACTTTTGAAAAAGGTCTAGATCTTTACAGTGAATTCATGACCTTAATTATCTAACTCCAAGTTACTTTTTAAGGGAAAATTGGCCAGGTGTTTATTAATTATCCAGTATGTTCTAGGCATTGTATAACACATTTCAAGAATATATTAATCCTTAAAATAAATCACGTTTTGAAAACTAAGAATTAGACTCAGTATCTAAGCCAATATTACATTAATAGTAAAGAGTAGTACCAAAATTAAAGCACATTATCACAGTAGTGCTTAAGCATTGGAACAGAATCAACTAGAGAGCTTCATGAGTGCTGTATCTCATCCCCATAGTTTCTGATTCATTGAGGAGAGGGAAGGGGTAGTATGAGAGGATTTACATGTCTAACAAATGACCAAATGATGCATATATTGCTAGTGCAGAGACTACACTTTAGAAATTACTAATTTATCAAACTGCCACATCTTTCCACTAGTATCTCTTACTTCACATTACTCTTCTAAGGACACTATGCTCTCACTAGATGAAAGACTTAATATAACCAAAATGTACTTGGTTCTTTTGTGTCTCTGTGCTTTGCCTTGTATTTCTTCTCCATCTAAACTATCTTCTTTTTCTTGCCCTACCCCCGTTTTGTCCTACTTTTTCAAATATTTTCCTTTATAAAATCACTTAAATGCTACATCTCCCAGAAACATACCTCATACCCTCACCTAAAAGCTACTGCTTTTATTTCAAACTTATGGTACTTTGAGCCAATTTGTGTTATCGCCTACTATCTTATGGTTATTTGATATGCTTCAGTGTTTTGTATTACATTTGTAATCTCGCTAAGGAAGTGAGATGCATTTATCCCAGAATATTTAGTGCAAGTCCTTAGTTGTTTAATAAATACTGAAATATACTAAGACTGTAATACTTGTATTTTTGAAAATTATTAAAGGGGCGCCTCGGTGCTCAGTGGGTTGAGTCTCTGCCTTTGGCTCAGGTCGTGATTTCAGGGTCCTGGGATCAAGTCCCGCATCGAGCTCTCTGCTCAGCGGGGAGCCTGCTTCCCCCTCTCTCTCTGCCTGCCTCTCTGCCTATTTGTATCTCTCTCTGTGTGTCAAACAAATTAGAAAATCTAAAAAAAAAATTATTAAATGAGATAGTGTTTATAAAACCACTGTGTTAAACAAAGGAGTTATGTAAAAATAATGTATTTTCTTTTTGTCATGACACTGGACATTCTATATATGAAACACTATATCTCAAAATTAATTTTTAAACATTCAAAGAAACTGATGGGGCCAATTTAAAAACCCAATCTAATTTTTTTGGCAAAGAAAAAGTCCAAATAGATTAAGCAAAAATAACAGTTACTATTTCTTATGTATATAATAAAGCTTTTAATTATATCACATACACACATAACACACACAGAAAAATAGTGATCTAGATATAACTATTACATATACACATACAATATTGATTGAAGTTTATATGCATCCTTTATTAGCACTACTATTTACGGTGTCACCATAGATTGGATGAAGTGTTTATTTAGAGATATAACAGGTTGGGCTTATTTGCAAAAAAGTTAGAATAAAATTAACTGAATTTGTATTTGCCAATACTCTTGTGGTATAGGGTATTAACACTTGGAATATTCTTAGAAACATTCTTGGGAAATAGAGTTACATTCTTGAAAATTAAATTCCAAGTTCCATTTATAACTTGATAAATTATAAATATATTGACATCCAACAGAGATAAATGAGATGGAGACAAACCATAAAGACTCTTAACTAGGGAGAATGAACTGATTTACTTGATAAAGAGATCAAAATCATGGTTATAAAGATGATCAGCAAGGTCAGGAGAACAATGTCCAAACAAAGTAAGAATTTCAACAAAGAATATAAGAAACTACCACACAGAAATCACGTAGCTGAAGAATACATAACTGAACCAAAGCAATCAGTGATGGGATTTAACAATACTAGATGAAGCAGAAGAAAAAATCAGCACACGTGAAGACAGGACAATTGGAATTTATCTAGTCAGGAGAGAAATAAATGTTGAAGATAGTTTGAGACTTATGGACAGTATCAAGCAGACTAATATTCATAATGTAAGAATCCCAGAAGGAGAAAAGGGAGAAGAAGCAGCAGAAAACTTATTTGAAAGATAATGGCTGAAAATGTCCCTAACCCGAGGAAGGAAATAGACATCCAGACCCAAGAGTTCCAAATTAAATTTAGAGACCTACTCAAAGGCACATTATAATTAAATTGTCAAAAGTTAAAAATAACAAGAGAAAAAAAAAACTGTTTCTATACAGGGAAACTTATAAGATACAAGTAGATTTTTCAGCAGAAACTTTGCAGGCCTGAAAGGGGAGACGCAAAATATTCAAGTGCTAAAAGAAAAAAAAAATCTCTGCCAAACAAGACTCCTTTATCCAAGAAAGTTGTTCTTCAGAACTGGAGGGCAAAAGAGTTTTCTATACAAGCAAAAGCTAAAAAGTTCAGCACTTATGGTTTGTCTCCCTCCCAATCCCATCTTGTTTCATTTATTCTTCTCCTATCCCCCTAACCCCCCATGTTGCTTCTCCAAATGACTCTTAATCTCACAAAACAAACTGGGGGTTCCTGGGGGGAGGTGGGATTGGGAGAGGGGGAGCGGGCTATGGACATTGGGGAGGGGAGGCGAACCATAAGAGACTATGGACTCTGAAAAACAACCTGTGGGTTTTGAAGGGTCAGGGGTGGGAGGTTGGGGCAACCTGAGGGTTTTGAAGGGTCAAGGGTGGGAGGTTGGGGGAACAGGTAATGGGGAGGGCACATTTTGCATGGAGCACTGGGTGTTGTGCAAAAAGAATGAATACTGTTACGCTGAAAAAATAAATAAAATGGAAAAAAAAAAAGTTCAGCACTACTAGACTGGCCTTATAAGAAATGTTAAAGGGATTTCTTTCAGCTGGAACAAAAGGGTGATAATTAGTAACAGGAAAACAAATGAAAGTGTGAATCTCACTTGTAAAAGTAAACATATGGTTGAATTTAGAAAGTCTAATGTTGTAATCATGGGTTGATCCCTTTTATATCTAATGTGCAGGTTAAAAAACAAAAGTATTAAAAATAACTAAGTATAGTAACTTGTTAATTGATAAGCAACTTAAAGAGATATAAATTGTAACACCAAAAACATAACATGGTGGAAGGAGTAAAAATATAGAACTTTAGAATGTTTTCAAACCTAAGTTGTTGTCAACTTAAAATCAGCTGTTATAGATATGTTTTATGTAAGTCTCATGGTAACCCCAAAGCAAAAACCTATAGATGGCACACAAAAGATAAAGAGAAAGGAATCCATACACATCACTCAGAGAGCCATCAAATCACAAAGGAAGGGAGCAAGAGAAAAATCAAAGTATTACAAAACAGCCAGAAAAAAAAATTTACAAAATTATAGTAAGTCCACTCCTCTTAATAATTTCTTTAAATGTAAATGGACTAAATTCTCCCAATCAAAACAGGGTGGCTGAATGGAGTAATAAAAACAAGACCCCACTATATGCTGCCTGCAGGAGACTCACTTCAGATATAAGGACACAGATTGAAAGTGAAGGAATGGAAAAAATATTTTCCAATAGAAAATGAAAGTGGGGTTAACTATGCTTATATCAGACAAAATAGATTTCAATAAGAGGGCTGTAATAAGAGACAAAAGAAGGTCATTGTATCATAATAAAGGGGTTAATCCAACAAGAGGATATAACGTTTATTAATATTTATGCATAAACATAGGAGCAGATAAATATATAAAGCAAATATTAACAGATCTGAAGGGAAGAATAGAAATGCAATAATAATGGGAGACTTCAGTACCCAACTTTCATCAATGAATAGATCATCCAAACAGAAAATCAGTAAGGAAACATTGAACTTAAATACTTTACACCAAATGGACTTAGCAGATACTTCCCAGAACCTTCCTTTCAAAAGCTGCAGAATACACATTCTTCTCAGACACATTTTGTGCATTCTCCAATTTAAATATCTTGACCTATCATGAGAGATCATATATTAGCCCACAGCACAAATTTTAATAAATTTAACTAGATTGAAATCCTATCAAGCATCTTTTCTATCCATAAAGGTATGAAACTAGAAATTAATTACAAGAAGAAAACTGGAAAAATCATGAATATATGGAAAGTCAACAACTTGCTTCTGAACAACCAGTGGGTGAAAGAAGAAATCAAAAGCATAATCAAGAAATATCATGGGAGAAATGAAAATGGAAATATAGCATACTAAAACTTATGAGATGAAGCAAAAGCAATCTAAGAGGGATGTTCATAGCAATAAATGCCTACAACTTTAGGCCATAACTAAACTTTATACCTCAAGGAACTAAAATGAACAAATTAAACCCCTAGTTATTAGAAGGAAGAAGTTAAAGAACAGAGCAAAAATAAAGGAAAAAGAGACTAAAAATACAACAGAAAAAATCAAAGATATTAAGAGCTGATACTTTGAGATTTTAAAAAATAGATTCACAAAAAAAAAAATGAAAAGAGCACTCAGCTAAATAAAATCATTTGTACAAGAGGAAACAGAACTGATGCTACAGAAATACAAAGGTCATAAGAGACTATTATGATCAATTGTGTGCCAACAGATTGGACAACCTACCAGACATGGATAAATTTCTAGAAACATACAACCTACCATGACTTAATCTTGAAATAGAAAATCTGAGCAAACCAATTACTAGTAGGGAAATTGAATCAATAATTTGTAACCTCCCAGCAAGTCAATGACCATATGGCTTCACTACTGAATTTTATGAAACAATTAAAGAAGAATTAATGCCAATCCTTCGCAGACTCTTTAAAATAATAGAAGAGGAGGGAACACTTCCAAACTCATTTTATAAGAGCAGCATTACCCTGATACCAAAATCAGAGAAGAAAAGAAAAATACAGGTCAGTATCCCTAATACTGATGCAAAAACCATCAATAAAATGTTAGCAAACTGAGTACAATAGTACATTAAAAGGACCATGATGAAGTGGGATTTTTTTCCAGGGTTGCAATGATGGTTTAAAAACTACAGATCAGGGTGCCTGGGTGGCTCAATGGGTTAAGCCTCTGGCTTTGGCTCAGGTCATGGTCTCGGGATCCTGGGATGGAGCCCCACATCAGGCTCTCTGCTCAGCAGGGGGCCTGCTTCTCCCTCTCTCTCTGCCTGCCTCTCTGCCTACTTGTGATCTCTCTCTCTCTCTCTCTCTCTCTGTGTCAAATAAATAATCTTTTTAAAAAAATCTGCAGATCAATTGATGTGATAAACAACATTAACAAAATAAAGGATAAAAATAATTATATAATCCTCTCAACAGATGCAGAAAAAGCATTTGACAAAATTTAACAGCCATTCAGTATGAAAATTCTCAACAACATGGATATAGAAGGAATGTATCTAAATATGATAATATATCACAAGCCCACAGCTAACATCTTACTCAATGGTGAAAAACTGAAAGCCATCTGTCTAAGATCAGGAACAAAACAAGGAAGCCTACTCTCACTTTTATTCAAGATAGTACTAGAAGTCCTAACCAGAGCAATTAGGCAAGAAAAAATAAATAAAAGTCACCCAAATCAGAAAAGAAATAAAACTGTATATTTGCAGATAACATGCTATTATATATAATAAACCCTAAAGACTTCATAAAAAAAATTTTAGAACTAAGAAATTTGTAAAGTTATAGGATACAAAATATTTAAAAATCAGTTGCATTTCTATACACCAATAATGAACTATCAGAGAAATTAGGAAAATAATCCCATTTATAATTGCATCAAAAAGAATAAAAATTAACCAAGGAAGTGAAAATCGTATACACTGAATAGTGCAAGACATTGATGAAAAAAATTAAAGACACAAATAAATAGGAAGATATTTCATGGCCATGGATTGAAATAATTAATATTATTAAAGTGTCCATACTTCCCAAAGCAATATGCATATTCAGTATAATTCCTATCAAAATTCCAGTGGCATTTTTTTATGGAAATAGATTAATCATTCCTAATAGAAACACAGAAGACTCCACATATTCAAAGCACTTTGAGAAAGGTGAACAAAGCTGGAGGCATCACACTTCCTGATCAAACTATATTACAAGGGTGTAATAATCAAAGCAATATGGTATTGGTATATAAGGAGACACACAGATCAGTGGAACAAAATAGAGTACCCATAAGTAAACCCATGCATATATATATGGTCAATTAATTCATGACAAAGGAACCAAGAATATATAATGGGGAAAGGATAGTGTCTTCAATAAATGGGGGAAAACTGGACAGTTACATGAAAAAGTGTGAAATAGGACCACTACCTTAAACCATACACAAAAATCAACTCAATATAGATTGAGCTGTAATATAATTATCTTACATTATAATATAATGTAAGACCTGGACCCATATAGTGTTTAGAATAAAACATAGTGGATAAGCTTCTAGACATCAGTACTGGTAGTACTTTTCTGGATTTGGCTCCAAAAGCAAAGATAAATGGGACTATGTCAATCTAAAAACCTATGCAACAATGGAAGCCATCAACAAAATGAAAAGGCAACCTATGAAAGGGAAGAAAATACTCACAAATTATATATCTGATAAGTTAATATCCAAAATGTATGAAGAATCCCTACCACTCAGTAGAAAAAAAAATCCAATTAAAAAACAAAGTTTTTTAATGAATAGACATTTTTCCAAGTAAGGCATCAAAATGGCCAACAGGTATGTGAAAAGATGCTAATCATCTTTTCATCAGTAATCATCAGGTAAATGGAAATCAAATGAAAATCAAAACTGCAGTAGGTTACCACTTTACATCTGTTAGAATGACTATTATCAAAAAGATGAGATAATAAGAAGATACATAGAAAAGGGAACCCTTGTGTACTGTTAGGGAATGTAAATCGGTTAAGTCACTATGGTAAAGAGTATGGGAGTTGCTCAAAAAATTAAAAATAGAACTACCATATGATCCAGCATTTCCAGCTGTGCATCTATCCAAAGGAAATGAAATCACTGTCTTGAAAAGCTATGTGTACCCCTGTATTCATTGTGGCATTATTTACAATAACTAAGACATGGAACAACCTATATCTCCTGACAGATAAATGGATAAAGAAACTATGGTATGTATGTGTAATGGAATATTACTGAACCATAAAAATGAAGGAAATCCTGCCGCTTGCACCAAACATATATGGGACCTGAGTATATAATGTTAAATGAAATAAATCAGAGAAAGTCAAATACTTTATTATTTCATATCTGTGTGGAATCTAAAAATAACCAAACTCATAAATACAGAAAATAGATTAGTGGTTACCAGAGGCAGGCATTGCAGAGTAGGTGAAATGGGAGAAGGTGGTCAAAAACACAAACTTCCACTTCCGAGTTAAATAAATCTTAGGGATATAATGTCAGCATGGTGACAATAATTAATAGTAAGGAGGTAAAGGAAGGAATAAATGAGTTATGTATTATACCTGTATTGTATATTTGTATATTGTATATTTGTATATATATATATTTGTATATTTGTAAGTTTCTAAGAAAATAGATTGCAAGAGTTCTCATTACAAGAAAAAAAATTAGTCACTGTGTAGTGGTGAATGTTAACTAAACTTATTATGGTAATCCTTTCACAATATATACACATATTACATCACTTTTGTACACTAATACAATATTATTTTTCAATTGTTTCTGTATTAAAAAGAATATGGAAATTTTAAAATAAATAGCTATTGACTCATATAAAATATGACAATTTTATGTTATTTCAGAAAGTTAAAGTAGTTAAAGAATAAAATCATTCTCAGGAAAAAGTTTTGGGAAAAGGTTCTTATACAACTTTTAAAATCTTAGTTGTAAAATTTTAGAAATAGACTAATCTCTTTGTTTTCAGGTGATGAAAATGAGATGTTACCAGGTAAAAGAAACATAGCCAATTATTAGTAGAGTATGATCCAACTCTTACACGAAATCTAGGCCTTCAGTTCTTGACTCTTGTTTATCCAGTGCTTTTCTACTATTTATGTTTCTTATTTAACCACTTGGTTTAAAAGTAGCTTGGAAATTTTCAGTGATCACTGAAAGACCTTTCTTCTTTTACTTGCCCATGTTCTTCAGTGGCTCTTTCAGCAGCTAAGCTCTCCAAACTCTTCCCACCGCCATTCATTTGTGAGAAACTTTATTTTACTTTAAAATTTACATCCTTTTCTGAGAAGCAGGAGCTCAAATGTAAGTCTCACTCAACTCTTGATTGCTGTTTTGTGTTAGACTTTTGAACATAAATGTGACTGTGCTAGACATTTTTAATACATTTATCTCATTGAAATCTTAGAACTATATGAGATATGAAGAAACTAAATTTGAGAAAGAAGATGTTTTGGCCATTATTTCTTTAAACTGGAAAATTTATTCTTATTTCATGTTCAGTACATTTTTCCAGTCTACCACACTAACCATTATTATAAAAACCTCAGCCAGAATGTCCAATTTGTATAGCAATTGGTGAGTCTCTAGTTGTAACAGTTTTTTTTAATTTAGTTTTATTTTTTCAGTGTTCCAAGATTCATTGTTTATACACCACACCCAGTGCTCCATGCAATACGTGCCCTCCTTAATACACGCCACCAGGCTAACCCAACCCCCTACCCCCCTCCCTTAGTTGTAACAATTTTATTCTAAAACAGTTGTTTGCATGTAAGTACAATGATTGATCTTTGTTGATGAATGTATTTAAACCAACCATTCATTTCAATTTAGTATTCATCCATTCTCTTTCCTTTCAGGCCTGTATGTGGAATCAGAGGGAAAACTCTCATAATTAACCTGCCAGGTAGCAAGAAAGGATCTCAGGTAAGCAACCTTGAGATTTATATGATTTAGTGTAAAGTTTTACCAACTATGAGAGTTAGTCAACCAAAATGTTAGAGGACTCCATGAGACTGCACCAGTTGCAATTTAGTGCATTCCACAAACCACCCTCAGTTTCAGTAATTCACCAGAAAGACTCACAGAACTCACCAAAGGATGTTAAGCTGACAGTTATGCTTTATGACACAGAATGGATACAGATTAAAGTTAACCAAGATTGGAAGAGAGGTGAATGCATTACTCTCTTGGGATCAGTGTATAACAGTTCAGGGAGTATTGCCAATTAGAGAAGCTCCAAGCCTTCAGTGTTCAGAGTTTTTGCTGGGTCTCATCACATGCTGCCCATAAGGCTGGCCTTTAGTCTCTAGCCCTTTCCAAAGGTTAGGCTCTTTCCTTTAGTCCCCAACACTTTCCAGAAGCAAAACAGACACCAAAATGCCCAATGCCCTCATCATAAATCACACTGTTACACTGTCTGGTAGCCCAAGTTGCCAGGCAACAAAGACATTCCTGTCACATCCCAGTAAATGAAAGCAAAGGTCAAACTCTCTTGGGGTAAGGTTAATTTTTCATTATGTAAGTTATCCCCTGGCTTTGGCCAAAGATCTCTTATAGAAAAATGATTGTATTTGTCTGGCTGGGCATCTGTGTTTACTACAGCATTTATATTACAGTATAACACCAGTATCAGTGTGAATATATCTAAGATTTAGAGGATTCAGTGTGGGATAGGGATAAATTTGAGAAATAGGTAATTTATCCTGTAAAACCATTATACATATTTCATATTTTTATACAAATATACTAATTTTTTACCTTGATCTACTATTTTTATCCTATGATACATTTCCATAGAACTATTTACCACAGATGTTAGCTGTCTTTTTTAGGCCATTTTCCATTGGTATTACATTTTGAGGAGGATTTAACTCAATTTCCCAATATATATGATCATCAATATTGGTATCATAATCTTACTAGCAATGACAGTATTATAACATTTCACAGTAGAGTTGTGGATATAACCTGAAATATGAGTGAAAAGGGAATTGGCACACTTTTAGAGTCCTACATAGACATTAACAGTTAGCCTAGTCTATCATTATATCATATGATCAAAATGTCTCCCAGAGCCATACTATTCAGGTTTATCGGCTTGTCAGGTTCTCAAAGTAGGAATAGTCTCACCAACATATGACTTTAACCTTTCTGGCATCTGTTACAACTGAGCTAAGAAACAATATCCTCTCTTGTTCTAAGGATTTTGAGACACCAATATATTTGATCTCCCTCGTTACATAACCCATTTATTCATTCCTTTACCTCCAGTTACCATTCCTCCCTCTTTCCATTTATACTCAAGACTTTTCCTTTGAAAATCTTTTAATGAGACAGTCGATTTGGCCACTGTGCTGGTCTGGATTGCCACCAGTAATACTTGTTTAACAAGTGCCACCTGCTTAGTCCTTTTCCATTCATACAAGATAGGGTTGCTAGTGAGCAGTCTCAAACACCAGGTGATATAACTGCATTCACTGTCAATC
This sequence comes from Meles meles, assembly GCF_922984935.1. Classification (NCBI taxonomy): domain Eukaryota; kingdom Metazoa; phylum Chordata; class Mammalia; order Carnivora; family Mustelidae; genus Meles; species Meles meles. The sequence goes on from NC_060071.1 coordinate 117,372,901, forward strand.
CCAATTTGGCCAGATGGAGTCAGGCATAATCTACCCCATCAGGCCCTAGGAACTCTGACGTAAAGGTTGAAAGGCATAGTTAGTAGTTTCTGCTTAAGAATCATCCTGCTCTGGGATGCACAGTTGCAGCCCTGATCCTAGTACCATAGCGTCAGGTAGGAAAAAAAAGAAAGTTGTGATATGATAAAAGAAAAAGTATAGTCCTAAAGAAAAAGTATAGTCATACCAGCACCATGTCCCAGCCCCCTCTTCCTTAGAAAGGTAGAGGACTATATTTAGTGGGGGCCCTCCCTTGGCCTCCCTCTTGTTGAATGTGACCACACACTAATGGTCACTAATGAAAGCATATAAGCCATGCTCCTCCATTTTTAGATAACAAACGTTTCCATAGTCCATTCCAATTTTCTATCAAATCATTGCTCTGAATATGAAAGTGTGTACTTTGGTCTAAAGGAATGTGACTCTGCAATCATTGGTACAATATTTTCTGTTCTAGTCCTTTTATAGTATACTGAGTATTTGCATCTACCATTGAGTAAGCAAAGCCCAGTCCAAAGTAAATGTCTGTTCCCATTAGGATTCATTTGTAACCTCAAGGGACTAGCAGCATCAGTCCAACTTGCTAGCTATGTGCAGGACTTTCCCCTATGGAATATGCTGCATAACCTTCTGCTGTCTGCCTTTTTTTTTTTAGCAGATAGAATAGTCTTATTGGCATTTAGTGCCTCAGTGGGTGCAAGAAGAATATATCAATTTAGCCCATATCTGCATTGTTGCAGCCCCCCCCCCCCCCATTGCCCACTCATCTCATGGGCCCAGGTGCCATGTCAATCATGCATACTGGGATATCTGCTCACCAGTTCCAATTAACTTCCATTTCTGAAAGGGAGTTCTTCTGATGGGCATTGATGTATCCTACTTAAACATACCCCTTTCATTCCCAGAGTGACTTCCATAGGCTATGCCTCGTAGAAGCATCCATTTGGTAGACCAGTTTTCCATTGCCCTTCTGCCTGACCATTTGGCCAGGCCACTGAATACTTCCTATGAGCTGGTAAAAACCCAAACATAGGGGCAAACATCATGCAGTTCAGCCTATCGAGCTGATTTGTTTTTACCTTCTTCAATCAGAGTGGCGGCCTTCCAAACAGGATGCTGTCCCTTCACCTTGGAATTGCCATCCATAAACCAAGCAGCTCTTTGTTGATCAGTAGAAAGCTGTTTATAGGGCACCGCCCAAGTGGCCCAAGTGGCCATAGGATCCAGCAGCTCCTCAGGTGGTTCCGAAGTCGGCCCTAGGTGAAAAGAGGCTACCTGCTCGTGAGTACCTCCTTGCATTCTCCTGGTAGCATGATCCTATATGCACCATTTCCATTTTATTATGGAATTCTCTTGGGCATTGCCTTCCCCATTAGAGCATCTTTCTGATATTCCCAAGACATTATGGATATTTCAGTTTTCAAGATTATTTTATGTTCTTCAGTCATAAGGGTAGTCTCAATTAAAGTCCAGTAGCAAGCTAGTAATTTTCTCTCAAATGGAAATTTTCTGGCCCAAAGTCCCAGCAGTTGTTGCTAGGTGGCACTCACAGATTTCTTCCATGAACCCAGTTTGCACTCCACACAGGTCTGTTGTACACCAGATTAATGATCTGTGTAGACTCAGGCAATCTTATTTATTCCCACTTAACATGTATTATGTGTACTGGTGGAAGAGTGGATTTATATGCTTTCTATTTTACAATATGAGGTAAAGGAAGAATTGTCTAGTCAAACACAATATCCATCCCCATAATACAATCAGGTAAAGAAGACTGATCACTTCATATGAAGTTTGCTGTCCAGACATTCTAATTTTCATCCCAACTTTCACTATAAAACATCAACTGTTGCATCCCTGTACCCTTTCAATCTAACTGTACCTCCCATTAGAACTTCAACAGGTATTTACATGACGGATCCCATGTTGAGAGATCCCAGAAAAGTATCTTCTCCATCCCATGACCATTTTATCCATTTATGTGCATATGGCCTTGGATTTCTAGGCAGGGTTTGTACCAAGGGTTTCACACTCTTTTGTCAGGCCTTATCTTGATTAGATTATGGAGCCATCACTTAAGGTGATTCAAGATGAGGTTTCTTTTAGTTATCTTTGCCTTCTAGCTTTTAAAAATTCCTTCAAACTAGGGTAAATAGAGTTTAGGACCCTTCAATGTTGGGAGACCAGTGCTCCCATCTGTCTGTTCAACCCATAATGCTGCTACATTAATACCTTTCTTTTGCCCCCAGCAGTGCATTTCTTTTCTTTTTTTTTTTTTTTTAGGTTTTATTTATTTATTTGACACAGAAAGAGCGATCACAAGTAGGCAAAGAGGCAGGCAGAGATAGAAAGGAAAGCAGGCTCCCTGCTGAGCAGAGGGCCAGATGTGGGGCTTGATCCCAGAACCCTGAGATCATGACCTGAGCCGAAGGCAGAGGCTTAACCCACTGAGCTGTGCTGTGGTGCCCCTATTCATTCATTTCTTAATAATTATTTAAATATTTCTACCCTTATAGGACAGGTCTCTTGAATCTCTCATTTCTTTACTCCATTCTCTTAGGAATAAGTCTAACTTTATTCACTATTTTTTTTAAAGATTTTATTTATTTATTTGACAGACAGAGATCACAGGTAGTCAGAGAGGCAGGCAGAGAGAGAGAGAGAAAGGGAAGCAGGCTCCCTGCTGAGCAGAGAGCCCGATATGGGGCTTGATCCCAGGACTCTGGGATCATGACCTGAGCTGAAGGCAGAGGCTTTAACCCACTGAGCCACCCAGGCGCCCCTAACTTTATTCACTATTAATCATTTCTGCATAACAGTTTTTTTGGAAGCAGCTCAGGGACCAGCAGCTATATGTTAGATCAGCCAAAATCTAAGCTCGGCACAACCTCAGGATTCACCCCAACATTCTTCCTTTTGTTTTAGCTAGCACAAATAACAATAACTAAGAGATTATAAATTTACCTTTTTTCTTTATGCATCCACTGACATACCTTAAAAGTTTGATCTTTCATTTCAAAATTCCATTGCTAACTTTTATCACCAATAACTAATCACAGCACAGCTGCATTTGCATTCTGTGGGTGACCCTGTGTTTATCCAGGCTCTAAAGATTAACCATCCCCACCCTGTCTTCCTTTCTCTGCCCAAATGATGTTTCATGATCACATGAGTCAGGATCTTTCTAGTGAGTCACACTTCTAACACCAACTGTAAGGATTTTGGGCCAACTGTAAAAGTTAGTCAACTATAAAGTTGGAGCACTCCACAAGACTTCCTTCACTCTGGATACCAATTTACAATTTAGAGGGTTTCTAAAACCACCCTCAATTTTAATAATTAACAAGAAGGAGTCACAGAACTCACTGAAAATTGTTGTACTACTGTTGTGGTGTATTGCAGGGAAAGAATACAGACTGAAACCAGCCAAGAGAAGAAGCACATAGGGCAAATCCTGAGAGGTACTAAATGAGGAACTTCTGATCATCCTCTCCCATGGAGCCAGGGACAGCATTACCTCTTCTCGGCCATAAAAGAGATAATACAGAATATCACTAACTAGGCACACTCACCTTTGCCTTTGATGTCCAGTGTTCTTATTGGGACTTGATCACATATTACCCATATGGTTGGCCTTTAGTCTAATCCTTCCCAGAGGGGAAACTTAGGTCTTTAGTCCCCAGTTCCTTCCAAAGGCAAAACTAATATCTTATTTCCCAAAGTCCTCATAATAATCCACATTGTTAGATTGTCCAGTGGCCAAATCTCAGGCAAACAAAGACACTCCTTTTAGGCAAGACCAGGAACTAGATAGAGTTCACCTCCCAAAAGCTGAAAGTAAAGACCAGAGTTCTTGTTGGTCAAGATTAAATTCTTTGTTATATAATCTTTATTACTAAAATGATTGAGCCATATAAAGAGAAATCAAAAGATCAGGTATCCTTACAGGTATTCCCATAACCCTCTGTAAATTTTAAGATATTTCTTTATATCTTAAATTTTAAGGTAAGTTACTTTAAATGTAAAAAAGAAAGACCTGTGCTTGAACACCTTCCACAAACATCTCTGGCCCTATGTTCTGATTTTAAAGTTCTCACCTATTCTCTTTTGGTGATACATTATAGGTTATAGTGGGCACTTGAGCAGGAAACTATGTTAATTTTTATGTGGTGCTCTATACAAACATTTTTTGTATATTACACAATGTTACCTAACTACATTTTATGATAATAGTCAGAACTTTAGCTCTCTGAATAAAATAAGTCAGTCCTCAATTGGTTTGTTAATTCTAATGTTCTGCTCTAGCTAGAAAGGTGAAACTGTTTCCTGCCTTTCCCATAATGTATCTTTAAAACCTGACATTGTATAGAAATTTTACTTTAAGAAAAATATACTATATGCTTATATAGTACTCTAGTTCTACAGCTTACAGAGAATACTATGTACCATGTTTACTTCATATTTCACATTGCAAAGATAATATTTTCAATATTATTCATTCTTAAGATAGCTGGAGAGAAATATAGATCCCAAATCACAAGTAAGTTGACTGTTACCATTTTATATGCCTATAAACGTGCTTTATCTTCATTTTTTTTCTTCCTCTTGCATACAGGAATGCTTTCAGTTTATACTGCCAGCTCTACCTCATGCCATTGATCTTTTACGTGATGCCATTGTAAAAGTAAAGGAAGTGCATGATGAACTTGAAGATTTACCTTCCCCACCACCTCCTCTATCCCCTCCTCCCACAACTAGCCCACATAAACAGACAGAAGACAAAGGGGTTCAATGTGAGGAAGAGGAAGAAGAGAAGAAAGACAGTGGTGTTGCTTCAACAGAAGACAGTTCTTCATCACATATAACTGCAGCAGCCATTGCTGCCAAGGTAAGCCTGCTGACAGAGACCAAAAGATCTAAAGGAACCACAGGTAAATGTACTGATTTCATCCCTCTTTCCATCCAATTTTTTTTTCTTGAGTTCAGTTCCCCTTCAGGGCATTCTTAGAAAAGAATCAGGATATTCATGACACTCATAGCTATGTGCCCTCCGTAATGTAGAGTCCTTGAAAGCACTGAAGTTTGTTCTCGGTTATGAGACATTAAAGATACTGCTGTTACTTATTGAAGTAATAAGTAAATAGGTAAAATGTGACATTTAAGAACTCTTTGTAAATGTCATTTTTGTGGTCATATTAAATATACAACTTTGATATATTTAAAACATCAAATATTCACAGATTCATAAAGGAGCTGCAGACTGAAGGTAAGAGACCTTAGATGATTCAAAAAATTAGTTGAGAAAGAGTAGTATTTTTTTAAGATGGGTTTTTCAGCAGTTAACACTTCTTTAAATTTTAATTGACCCAAATTACCCTAGTGTATAAAGAGGAAATAGATATAATGTATTTGCATTTTTTATTCAATAAAGTAATAAATATTATTAGAATAGTACCAAAGTATTACAGATTCTCTTTGGGCAATCGATTTTGGTAGTAAATAGAGTACAGTGCAGTACTTGCATAAAGTTAGTCACTTTATTCATGAACATCACTTACATTATTATTCATACCTAGTATAATCTACCCAGTGTACTTAAAAATCTTCAGAAAATAACGTATCATTGTTGGGAATAATGATCGTTCATTGAGAACATAAGATTGGAAACCTAATGAAGGAATTCCTAAAGTTTTAGGTTATCACCCAGATAATTTGGCTATGAGGATAACTTGAGAGGAATTTTGACAACGCATAGATTAGAAAGGATCATAGAGATCATTTTAAGGTGTCCATTTAGACAACCAATAGGTAATTCTTTCACTGAAGACCAAATGATTTCATCTCCAGATCTGCTCAGTTGGTCCATTAAATCTTTACTTAAGGCAAGTAAATGTTTAAATTGCATGTGATTTTTGTTTTGTTTTGTTTCATTTTGTTTTTATGGAACTGATTGGTTAAATACATATATTTTAAAATCATTGTATCTTCTCTATTACTGTTAATTAAGAGTAAAAAGTACCATCAATTTCGATCTTAAGAAAAAGCTTACAATATTTGAAATCTAAGCTGATATTGTCATACTACATTTGAAAATTTTTGGCATTTCATTGTTTCATTTGTTTTCACCCTTTTCCTTTCTAGTCATTTTGCTTGTATAGTTTCATGTCTTCCTGTTACTGTATTCATAGTTGTTATGTGTTGTGCATTAGAAGCATCCATTCTACACCAGTCCAGCTGTTATCATGGCACACGGTGAGCAGCCCATTCCTGGTCTCATCACTTATTCCCATCATGCAACAGGCAGTACAGACGAACGGGTAAGACAATAGGCTTTTGCACTCATGGTTTTGCAAGCATACGGCTTACCTCGTTTCCTTGGAGGATAGGCTATAACATATTATGGAAGATGTGTTTTATTCTGAAAGATCTTCAGCATGCTTTTCTTCTAAAGAGTAAGTGCCACTGAGCTTATTCCATTAAGGAATTTAATAGAGTTTCTCCTATACCTGAAATACTCTAATATCATTAAGATTCTTTAAATACAAACAGATTTATCAAACTAATATTTAATTTCTGTTAACCTTGCTTTTTGCCTCATGATTTTTCATCTTACTTTCTTTTCCTTCATTGTGTTCTCATTAAAACCATTTAGAGGATTGAGTCATCATACAACTTCTGAGATACAGACAGAATCTGAGATTCTGAGAAGATTCATGAAACGAATCTTCTAATAAAAACTTGTAAAAATACATATCACTTGTTTTAGTCACTGGCTGAATGATAGTTTGTAAAAAGTTCCAGGCTAGGAAAGATCAAACTGATATGTATAACTGACTAAACAGTAATAATTTAGATGATGGATGCCAAAAATCCATCTCAGTCCCTAATATAATATAATATGATATGATATAATATAATATAATATAATATAATATAATATAATATAATAATAATATAAAGTGAGAGGCAGTTGGTTAAGCTTCTGTTCTTGGTTCAGATCATGATCCCAGGATCCTAGGATCAAGCCCTGCATCAGGCTCTCTACTCATCTGGGGGTCTGTTTCTCCTCTACCTCTGCCCCTACTCCTTCTCTCTCTTTCTCTCAATGCTCTCTCTCTAATAAATCAAATCTTTAAAAAAAAATAAAATAAAATGAGAGGCAAAAAAAAAAGAGTAATAAAGTGAAATTTGGCTTAAAATCCTTAGGGAGATCCAATTAAAAAAGGAATAGAAGGCATGAACAAACGTTTCTATAAAGAAGACATCCAGATGGCCAACAGACACATGAAAAGATGATCAACATCACTTATAATCCAGGGAGTGCAAATCAAAACTGCAATGAGATATCACCTCACACCTACCATTGTGACTAAAATGAATAACACAGGAAACAAGTGTTGGCAAGGAAGTGGAGAAAGAGGAACCCTCATGCACTATTGGTAGGAATGCAGACTAGTACAGCCACTCTGGAAAACAATATGGAGTTTTCTGAAAAAGTTAATTAGAATTACCCTACAAACCAAGAATTGTGCTACTGGGTATTTCCCCCAAAATACAAAACACTGATTCAAAGGGAGACATGCACCCCTATGTTTATAGCAGCATTATTTAGAACAGCCAAATTATGGAAGCAGCCCAGATGTCCATGAACTGATGAATGGGGAAAAAAGATGTGATATGTATGTAAAATGGAATATTCTTCAGCCATAAAGAAGAATGAAATCTTGCCATTTAAATGACATGAATGGAGCTAGAGAGTATAATGCTAAGCAAAATAAGTTAGACAAATACCATCTGATTTCATTCACACGTGGAATTGGAAACAAAGCAAATGAGCAAAGGAAAAAAAGAGTTTTGTTGGCTTTTGGGATTTACCTGTGATTGCAACACAAAGATAACTGTGGGCTGAAGCAAGTGCTTAAAAGTATGCTTCTTCAACAGTGTGGTTTACCTTGTCCTATTAGTTGAATTCATTGGGCATCTCAGTGGATGAATGATCTCTAAAACCGTTAATAATTTGTTGAAAGTAAAATCGTAACTTTATTACAAATACTAAATGAATACATATCCAAGGTATTATGTCTTACATTAATTATTGAGCGTACCAAAAAGATACTACAACTGCTTCACGGGAAAGCTCAAACACAAATATATAAGCATTAAGAATGTAGAAATGAATTTACAAATAGATGCAACAGTTAGTCGATCTGCAAAGCAGCCTGTTGCACTTTTGTTGGACAGAAAATCATTTGGATGCAAATTATTTACATTACTATCAGTTTTTTGCAAGTTAGAATTGTAAAATAGCTGAAATACTGTAGAAAATAATCCAGAATAATCCACTACATGGGACATCTAATATTTTTTCCATTTTAAAGACTTTCACAATTTTTCCTGACATATGAAAGGAATACAAAGTGCATGAATGTTTACAAAAAGCAAGTAAAATTTGTGCTAAAAATGTTTATGTACTTAATGTGCTTTTTTAAAAAGGACTTGATTTTCTCAAAATTTGAATTTAAAAAGCCAAGAAGTTTTTGTAACACTACCATAGTTGTTAGTAAAGGGGTCACTTGATAGGATGCAATTGTTTTTTCCTAGCATTGACTTCTGGGTAATATTGTGGCCCAATTACGTATGTATGTTTTAGGAATTAGTACGAATTATTTGAGCTAATAAATGTATGCTCTTACAAGTCTTTCATGAAGCTAACTATTGTTTTCATTAAATAAGTAGGAAGCTGCATTAAAATAAGCTACAAAGAACTTTATTCAAATCTGGGAAGCAATATGCATTGTGCTTTATAAAACAGGACAAACTTTGGTATCTGATATTTTCGATTCTGTCGGTTAGTAGTTCTATGACATTGGGTATATTGCTTTTTCTTTCTAAGTCCCAGTGTTCTCTAAAATAGGAATAACAATAATATTAATCTCATTATTACTTAATGGTTATGAATATTCAAATAGAAAAAGGAATGTAAAAGTACTTAATGTAGTACCTGAATAAAAGTAAATATTTGTTATTTTAGGTGGTTGATCACCTCACTGATCCTAACTCAACTTTCAGATGTTATTGATATAATTCCTCCTTCACACCTCCTCTTTCCTTTGCCCAATTGAACCATCCTTTCTTTCTCCTTCTTATTCAGCCTTTAGGCACCCTATAAGGCTTACCTCCATGGTTATTACATTTTTATAGGTGTTGGCCTCCTTTGGAAATGGGATTAATGCTGGTTCTCCTCTCTAAAGGCTCATATATACAACTGTTGAGTTCAGTTGCAAGGCCTATTCCTTAGATTAATTCTTATGCCACAAGAAACTACAAGTGTTGGCAAGGACATGGAGAAAAGGGAACCTTCTTGCATTGTTGGTGGGAATGCAAACTGGAGCAGCCACTCTGGAAAACAGTATGGAGGTTCCTCAAGAAGTTAAAAAATAGAGCTACCCTACAATCCAGCAGTTGCTTTACTACCCTATAATCCAAAGAATACAAAAATATTGATTTAAATGATATATGCACCCCAATGTTTATAGCAGCATTATCTACATAACCAAACTATGAAACAGCCCAAGTGTCCATCGATTAATGAATGGATAAAGAAATACATTACTTACCCATTAAAAAAGAATAAAATCTTGCACTTGCAATGATATGGATGGAGCTAGAGAGTATTAGGCTAAGCACATTAAGTCAGAGAAAGACAAATACAATATGATTCACTCATGTGTGGAATTTAAGAAACAAAACAAATGAGCTAAGGGGAAAAAAAAGAGAGAGAGAGATGCAAATCAAGACTCTTAGCTATAAAGAATAAACTAATGGTTACCAAAGAGGAGGTGGGTTGGGGGATGGGTAAAATAGGTGATGGGGATTAAGGAATGCACTTATCAAGAGAAGCACCAGGTATGGTATGGAAGTGTTGAATCACTGTCTTGTATACCTTAGACGAATATTACACTGTATGTTATCTTACTAGAATTTAAATAAAGCCTTTAAAGGATAAAAAATTTTAAAAATTAAAAAAAAATTCTTGTACTAGCTAAAGTCCAGCCTTCTCCCTAAGGCCTTTCATAAATCCAATCTATATTTATCTTTGCTTTCATTTTGTACTATATTCATTCACCAAATATTTGTTTTGAAATATATAGACATATAGATATAGATATATACACATATATACACATTTATATTTCACTCTGCTAAATGCCATGAGTTTTTAAATGATTATACATGACTTAGGCCTTGCCCTTGAGGAACTCACTGTCTAATACAATATATATATATATATATATATATATATATATATATATATATTCTTAAATGAACTAGTTTACTAGTTTTATAAGTGTATCATAACTGTTGGTAGTCTCATGAGATTAAAAAAACTAGTCTTATTATTCCAGATTTTATTTTAAGAAATCCTGTGAGACTTATCAGTGGCTATTTTGAAATTACTCGGCGTGATAAATTCCCAGGAAACAACCTAGTCTAATCCACCATCATCTTTCATCTCCGTTATTTCAGTGGTTAGTCTCATCAGTTCCACTTTAGCCTCTCTTCAGTTTACTCTTCTCAAAGCCATCTTCTACATGATGTGGTTACCCCAACTTTACTAGGCCCTTGTCTAACCATTCCTCTCCCTTCCCTCATTGCTTACTAAGCTTCATCAAGCTTTTTCTTGCCTTGGGTAATGTGCTGCCCCCCCTGAAATATTCTTAACCCCATTCTTTGCCTAACTGACTTCTATTCTTTCTATCCCAGAATTTTTCTTATGGAAAGACCTCTGATCTGCTTCCTTCAGTCTAAATTATGTTTGCAGTTACTCTCTCTTATAGCATCTCGTTCTTTTCCTTTATAGCACTTATCACAATTTACAATTATATACTTATTCATGGGTTTAATATTTATATATATGGATTGTAAGGCCCATGAGGACAAGGATCAGATCTCTTAGTTTATATATCAATTTACCCAACATCTAGCACAGCTTGGCACATATAATACACTGATAAAATATTTGTTAAATATGTTCCATGAAAAATTACAATATATCATCTGTCTATAAAGTTGGTTGAGCGGCTGCCTTCGGTTCAGGTCATGATCCCAGCGTCCTGGGATCGAGTCCCACATCGGGCTCCTTGCTCTGCGGGGAGCCTGCTTCTCCCTCTGCCTCTGCCTGCCACTCTGTCTGATTGTGCTCACTCAATCCTCTCTCTCTCTGACAAATAAATAAAATCTTTAAAAAAAAAAAAAAGAAAAAAAATTTAAAGAATAGATGTCCGTTAACTAAGTTTACAAGACAGACATTAAAAAAGATACATTTAGTAATGCCTATGATGTATATGGACTCTTCCATGAAACAATCAGCACAATCAACATATTCTTTCCCTCTACTAAGCCAATATATTATGTGACTATAGTAATAATGATGAGATAATTTTTGAATGCTAACTATGTAGCAGGCACTATTCTAAGTGGTTTATATAAACCATTAGAAATTAATACTAAAATGCAGGTATAGGCAAGACTGTACCTTTTATTTTCCTGGAAGGCAAGTATATATAGCAAAACAAATTGTAATAAGGATTCTTATTAATACCATTGAGGACAACAAAAATTCTGAATAATTTTAAACAATAAGGGAATAATTTTAATAAGTATAAATAGTCCTTGTAAAGAAACACAGTCATGAATACTTATATTTTTACATTTGAGGGGCACCTGGGTGGCTCAGAGGGTTAAAGCCTCTGCCTTTGGCTCAGGTCATGATCCCAGGGTCCTGGGATCGAGCCCCACATCGGGCTCTCTGCTCCGTAGAGAGCCTGCTTCCTCCTCTCTCTCTGCCTGCCTCCCAGCCTACTTGTGATCTCTCTCTCTGTCAAGTGAGTAGATAAAATCTTTAAAAAAAAATAAATTTTTACATTTGAAAAAATATCTGTTATAGTTATACCTCATCTTTACTGTCTAGACAAAATTATAAAGTATGGCTTTTCTTTATAAATATTAATCATAAATTGCTGTGGATTTTTTTATCATTAATTTTCATCTAGATTCAGGTCTTCACATTCCTTCTTTTGGTATTTATCATGTGTACTTTTTATTTATTATTTTTTATTTCAAGTTTTTATTTAAATTCTAGTTAGTTAACATATACTGTAAGATTGGTTTCAGGAGTAGAATTTAGTGATTCATCACTTACATAAAACACCCAATGCTCATCACAAGTGCCCTCTTTAATTCCCATCACCCAGTTAGCCCATCCCTTGTCCACCTCCCTTCCAGCAACTCTCAGTTTATTCTCCTTAGTTAAGAGTCCTTATGGCTTGCCTTCATCTCTTTTTTGCTTCCCCTTCCTCTATGTTCATCTGTTTTGTTTCTTAAATTCCACATATGAGTGAGATCATATGGTATTTGTCTTTGACTTGTTTCTCTTAGCATTATTCACTTTAGCTCCATCCCCATCTTTGCAAATGATATTTTGATTCTTTCTCATAGCTGAGTAATATTCCATTGTATATATATTCCACATCTTCTTTATCCATTAATCAGTAGATAGACACTGGGGCTCTTTGCATAATTTGGCTGTCATTGATAATGCTGCTATAAACATTGGGGTGTATGTGTCACTTTGAATCAGTATTTTTATATCCTTTGGGTAAATACCTAGTAAAGCAATTGTGGATTGTAGGGTAGTTCTAGTTTTAACTTTTTGAGGAAACTCCATATTGTTTTCTAGAGTGGCTGCACCCAGTTTGCATTACCACCAACAGTTCACATTTCTTTTTCCTTTTTTTTTTTTAAGATGTTATTTATTTGAGGGAGAAAGAGAAAAACAGAGAGAGTGTGCCTGAGAAGAGTAGAGGGAATAGGAAAAGTAGACCTCCCGCTGAGCAGGAAGCCCAACATGGGGCTTGATCTCAGGACCCCAGGATCATGACCTGAGCCAAAAGCAGATGCCTAACCACCTGAGCAACCCAGGTGCCCCAGTTCACATTTATTCTTGTTAAATTTCATTTTGCTACATTTATCTGATCAATCTAGCCAAGGAGATCTTATTTTAAATTGGTATCTGCCATTTAGTGCATTACCTGCCTTTTCTAGCTCTGTTACCTGAATAAATGTTAATCATGCTTTCACTGAAGTCACTGATACAATCTTTCTTTTAGGATAGGCCATTTCACACGCTACCAGAAACCCTACTGGTTATGATTGCTTAACCTGCTAACATGTATTTCTCTTCTAGCCCATCAAAACCAACTTTCTCTATCTTGTCCACAGGAGTTTTATCAATGACTTGTCAGTACCTTACTGAACTCAAGATACATTAGTTTGACAGTTCTGGTCTTTAGTAAAATTTTTATAACAATCAAAGCCACTAAAGGATCAGTATTCAGAAACTCTAGAAAGATCCATGATATATGTTTTCTGAAAATCCTTTTAAGTATTCATATTTTTAATCTATTTTATGAGTTCAGAACTTATATTGCAAACTTGGATATCTGGATAGATTTTTAGAAAGTACAATTCACCTTAAAGGTCTTTATATCTATGATGGAGCTGACCAACAAGCTGGATAATGAGTCTAAAAGCATTACCATCAAGACTGAAAAATTGTTGCTGTGGAAGCCATATACCTCCATGCATGCCTGCTTTAAGAAACTAGCTCTAATTATTAATGCATTTGCTCACTACCTACCCAAAATTAAATCCAAGTACCATAGAAATTGTCTATTTTACTAGTCTTCCAACTTTTCTATAAATTTAACATTTTTTCAATATAAAAATTTTAAGTGGTTAAAATGATTCAAAGGGGTTGTATGCTCACTTGTGAATTTCCTTGGCATCAAAACACAAATATATGTATTTATTTTATTGCTATTCTTTCTGGCGTTTTAAAAGACCAGAGAGTTCAGGATGCCCACGTGGCTCAGGCAGTTAAGTGGCTGCCTTCAGCTCAGGTCATGATCCCAGGGTCCTGGGGTTGAACCCCACATTGGGCTCCCTGCTCAGTGGAGAGTCTGCTTTCCCTCTGCCTCTGCCTGCCACTCTGCCTATTTGTGCTCTCTTTCTGTCAAATAAATAAATTAATTAAATCTAAATAAATAAAGGACCAGTGAATTCTAAAAGAGAAGTGATAGGAGGAGCAAGATGGCAGAGGAGTAGGAGACCTAAATTTAATCTGGTCCCAGGAATTCAAATAGATAGTTATCAAACAATTCTGAACACCTAAAAACTCAACAGGATATCAAAGAAAAGAATAGCAGCAATTCTATGAACAGAAAAGCGACCACTTTCTGGTAGGACGTGCAGAGGTGAATGTGAGGCAATGTAAAGGAAGATAGACTGCAGGGGGAGGGAGCCTCCGTCAGTCTGCTACTGCCAAGTGATAGAGCAGCAGAACACAAAATCAGATTGTTTAGAAGTCTGCTCCATGGAGGGACATCACTCCAGTGGCTAATCAGAGAGTGGAATCCTCCCTGGGATAGTGCAGTCTCACTACCCTCAGAATCACAGGAAGACCAGAGGTGCCTGAGTGTGGCAGAGCTCCCATGTAGCAGAGCAGGGAAGCTGTTGCAAAGATGGAGCTGAGAAGTGCGTTCTCAACTCAGGGTTGCCATAATCCATCATCCAAAGTACAGTTGGACCACCACTCTTCAAGCAGGGACCACACAAGTGGCAGATCCAGGGAGAATGCCCCCCTTCCTCCACGGGGAGGAGCAGTGTGGGAGTACATACAGGAATCTGCTGGGTTTGGAGACTCCAGATGGGGCCATGTGCCAGAGATAGAAATGCTCGGTCACAGTCTGGGTGAGCTCAGAGTATGGCCAGAGACCAGGGAGACAGGAGTGATTGACTGCTTTTTGCTGAGAGCACACTGAGGTGGGGGCCCCTGAGCTCTCAGCTACTCTGGGGCTAGAGATTGGGAGGACACCATTTTTATTCTCGTCCTCCAAAGCTGTATGAAAAGCTTTCAGGGAACAAAAGCCACCCAGAGCAAACCCAAGCAGATTACTTAGCCTGGCCCCTGGCAAGGGTGGTGCAATTCCACCTTGGGCAAAGACATTTGAGAATCACTACAACAGGCCCCTCCCCCAGAGGATCAGCAAGAACATCTACCCAAGACCAAGTTTACTAATCAGAACTGCAAAACTCCACCGCTAGGGGAATACAGCACATAGAACTCATGGCTTTTCTCCTATGATTCTTTAGTCTTTCAAAGTAAAATTTTTAAAATTTTCTTAATTTTTTTCTATTTTTTTCAATCTTTCCCCTTTCCTATTTTAACCAACATCTTATCAGTACCTTTTTTAAAATCATTTTTAAAATTTTCATTTTTAGAGTCAAATTCTATCCCTTCATCGTATTTACCGTGTGTGTGTGTGTGTGTGTGTGTGTGTGTGTGTGTGTGTGTGTGTTTCTTTCTTTCTTTAAAATTTTGGGAGGCAGTTTCTTCTAACAGATCAAAATACACCCAAAATCAAGTACTGATGGCTAGGGTCCTAATCAATACAGACATTAGTAAGATGTCAGAACTAGAGTTCAGAATAACAATTATAAAGATGCTACCTGGGCTTGAAAAAAAAGCATAGAAGATACTAGAGAATCATATTCTGGAGAAAAGAAAAACTAAAACCTAACCAAGTTGAAATTTAAAAAGCTGTAATGAGGTGAAATAAAAAATGGAGACTCTTCATACTAGGATAAATAAGGCAGAAGAGAGAACTAGTGATATAGAAGACCAAATGATAGAGAAGCTGGAAAAAGATAACTACTGCATCACAAGAGGAGAATTCAAGAGATAAGTGGTACCATAAGATGAAATAATATTAGAATAATTGGGATGCCAGAAGAAGAAGGAGAGAGAGGAGCAGAAGGTGTATTGGAGCAAATTATGACAGAGACCTCCCCTAATTTGGGGAAGGAAACAGCCATCAAAATCTAGGAGGCACAGAGAACGCCCGCAAAATCAATAAAAATAGTCAACACCCCGTCATCTAATAGTGAAATTTACAAGTCTCGCAGGCAAGGAGAAAATCCAGAAAGCAGCTCAGGACAAGAGGTCTGTAACATACAATGGTAGAAATATTAGATTAGCAACAGACCTAGGCACAGAGACCTGGCAGCCAGAAAGGACTGGCGTGATATATTCAGAGCACTAAACGAGAAAATTATGCAGCCAAGAATACTATATCCAGCTAGGCTGTCACTGAAAATAGAAGTAGAAATAAAAACTTCCAGTTCCTAAAAGTATTTGCAAACACCAAACCAATCCTACAGGAAATTTTGAAAGGGGTCCTCTACGCAAAGAGAGAGCCTAAAAGTAACAGACCAGAAAGGAATAGAGACAATACACAGTAACAGTCACCTTATAGGCAATACAATGGCTCTAAATTCATATCTTTCAATAGTTACCCTGAATGTAAATGGGCTAGATGCCCCAATCAAAAGACACAGGGTATCAGAATGGCTGAAAAAACAAGACCCATGAACTTGCTGTCTGCAAGAAACTCATTTTAGACCCACAGACACCTCCAGATATAAAGTGAGAAAGTTGGGATGGCAATCCTTGTATCAGATAAATGAGATTTTAAGCCAAAGACTATAATAAGATGAAGGACACTATATCATACTTAAAGGGTCTATCCAAGAAGACCTAACAATTTTAAAATATGCATGTCTCTAACATGGGATCAACCAATTATATAAGCCAATTAATAACAAATTCAAACAAACATATCAGCAATAATGCAATAATAGTAGGGGACTTTAACACCCCCCTCACTGAAATGGACAGATGATCTAAGCAAAAAAAATCAAGGGTATAATAAAGGTTTTAAATGTCATGCTGGACCAGATGGACATCACAGATATATTCAGAACATTCCAAAGGAAGCGAATACACATTCTTCTGCAGTGCACATGGAACATTCTCCAGAATAGATCACATCCTGGGTCACAAATCCGGTCTCAACTGGTACCAAAAGATTGGGAGCATTCCCTGCGTATTTTCAGATCACAATGCTTTGAAACTAGAACTCAACCATAAGAGGAAAGTTGGAAAGAACCTAAATACATGGAGGCTAAAGAGCATCCTACTAAAGAATAAATGGGACAACCAGGAAATTAAAGAATTAATAAAATTCATGGAAACAAATGAAAATGAAAACACAGCTGTTCAAAAGCTTTGGGACACAGCAAAGGTGGTCCTGAGAGAAAAGTATATAGCAGTACAAGCCTTTCTTAAGAAGCAAGAAAGTTCTCAAATACACAACCGAACCCTACACCTAAAGGAGCTGGAGAAAGAACAGCAAAGAAAGCATAAACCCAGGTCAAGAAGAAAAATAATAAAGATCAGAGTAGAAATCAATGAACTAGAAACCAGAAGAACAGTAGAACAGATCAATGAAACTAGGAGCTGGTTCTTTGAAAGACTTAATAAGATTGATAAACGCCTGGCCAGACTTATCAAAAAGAAAAAAGAAAGGACCCAAATTAATAAAATCATGAATGACAGAGGAGAGATCACAACCAACACCAAGGAAATGCAAACAATTATAAGAACATATTATGAGCAAATGTACACCAGCAAATTTGACAATCTGGAAGAAATGGATGTATTCCTAGAGACATATAAACTACCCAGACTGAACCAGGAAGAAACAGAAAACCTGAACAGACCCATAACCAATAAGGAGATTGAATCAGTCATCAAAAACCTCCCAAAAACAAGAGCCCAGGGCCAGATGGCTTCCCAGGGAAATTCTACCAAACAATTAAAAAGGTTTAATACCTATTTTCCTGAAGCTGTTCCAAAAATAGAAATGGAAGGAAAATTTCCATACTCATTTTATGAGGCCAGCATTACCTTGATCCCAAAACCAGACAAAGACCCCATCAAAAAGGAGAGTTACAGACCAGTATCCCTGATGAATACAAATGGAAAAATTCTCACCAAAATACTAACCAGTAGGATCCAACAGTACATTCAAAGGATTATTCACCATGAATATTACTCACCAAGTGGGATTTATTCCTGGGCTGCAAGGTTGGTTCAACATCCACGAATCAGTCAGTGTGATACAATACATTAATAAAAGAAAGAACAAGAGCCATATGATCCTCTAAATAGATGCAGAAGAAGCATTTGACTAAGTACAGCATCCTTTCTGATCAAAACTCTTCAAAGTGTAGGGATAAAGAGGATGCATATCAATATCATCAAAGCTATCTATGAAAAACCCATAGCAAATACATTCTCAGTGGGGAAAAACTGAGAGCTTTTCCCCTAAGGTCAGGAACATGGCAGGGCTGTCCACCTTCACCACTGCTATTCAGGATAGTACTGGATGTCCTAGGATGCCTCAGGAGTCAGACAACAAAAAGAAAATCATTCAAATTGCTAAAGAAGTCAAACTCTCACTCTTTGCAGATGATATGATACTTCATGTGGAAACCCAAGAGTCCACTCCAAAACTGCTAGAACTCACATAGGAATTCAGTAAACTCTCAGGATATAAAACTAATGCACAGAAGTCGGTTGAATTTCTATACACCAACAACAACAACAACAAAGACAGAAGAACGAGAAATTAAGGAGTTAACTCCATTTACAATTGCACCCAAAACCATAAGATACCTAGGAATAAATCTAACCAAAGGCTCAAAGAATCTGTTCTCAGAAAACTATAGAATACACATGAAAAATTGAGGAAGACACAAAGAAATGGAAAAAAGTTTCCATGCTCATGGATTAGAGAACAAATATTGTGAAAATGTCTATGCTATCTAGAGCAGTCTACACATTTAATTCATTCCATATCAAAATACCATAACTTTTTTCAAAGAAATGGAACAAATAATCCTAAAATTTATGTGGAATCAGAAAAGACCCCAAATAGCCAGAGGAATGTTGAACAAGAAAACCAAAGCTGGCAGCATCACAATTCTGGACTTCAAGCTCTATCACAAACCTGTAATCATCAAGAGAGTATGATACTGACACAAAAACAGATACATAGATCAATGGAAGAGAATAGAGAGCCCAGCAATGGATCCTCAACTCCACAAGATTAGTTGACTTGGTCAACTAAACAAGACTAGTTGATCTGGTCAGTTAATCTTCAGGAAAGCAGGAAAGAATATCCAATGTAAAAAAAGACAGTATCTTCAACAAATGGTGTTGGGAAAATTGGACAGCCACATGCAGAAAAATGAAACTGGACCATTTCCTTACACCACACACAAAAATAGACTCCAAATGGATGAAAGACCTCAGTGTGAGAAAGGAATCCATCAAAATCCTTAAGAACACAGGTAGCAACCTCTTCGATCTCAGCCACAGCAACTTCTTCCTAGAAACATCATCAAAGCCAAGGGAAGCAAGGGTAAAAATGAACAATTGGGACTTTGTCAAGATGAAAAGCTTTTGCACAGCAAAGGAAATAGTCAACAAAACCAAAAGACAACTGACAGAATGGGAGAAGATATTTGCAAATGACATATAGATAATAAAGACATATATATAAAGCACTAGTATCCCAAATCTATAAAGAACTTCTCAAACTCAACACCCAAAGAACAAATAATCCAATCAAGAAATGGGCAGAGGACAGGAACAGACATTTCTGCAAAGAAGACATCCAAATGGCCAACAGACACATGAAAAAGTGCTCAATATC
Organism: Meles meles; assembly: GCF_922984935.1. Lineage (NCBI taxonomy): Eukaryota > Metazoa > Chordata > Mammalia > Carnivora > Mustelidae > Meles > Meles meles. The sequence continues at coordinate 117,392,622 of NC_060071.1, forward strand.
ACTCAGCATCAGGGAAATACAAATCAAGACCACAGTGAGATTCTACCTCACGGGTAGTATGATGGTCAGGATGGTTAAATCAGGATGATTAGAATTAACAAGTCAGGAAACGACAGGTTTTGGTGAGGATGCAAAGAAAGGGGAACCCTCCTACACTGTTGTTGGGAATGCAAGCTGGTGCAGCCACTCTGGAAAACAGTATGGAGGTTCCTCAAGAAGTTAAAAAATAGAGCTACCCTATGACCCAGCAATCACACTACTGGGTATTTACCCTAAAGATACAAATGTAGTGATCCGAAGGGGGCACATGCACCTGAATGTTTATAGCAGCAATGTCGATAATAGCCAAACTTTGGAAAGGGCCTAGAAGCCCATCAACAGATGAACGGATAAAGAAGAAGATATATATATATATATATATATATATATATATATATAACTTCTATATATATATAAAATCTCTAATGGAATATTATGCAGCCTTAAAAGAAACGAAATCTTGCCATTTGCAATGAGGTGGATGGAACTAGAGGGTATTATGCTAAGCAAAATATGTCAGTCAGAGAAAGACAATTATCATATGATCTCACTGATATGAGGAATTTGAGAAACAAGACAGAAGATCGTAGAGGAAGGAAGAAAAATGAAACAAGATGAAACCAGAGAGGGAGACAAACCCTAATAGACTTTTAATCTTAGGAAACAGACTGAGGGTAGCCGGAGGGGAGGGAGGTGGAAGGGATGGGGTGGTTTGGTGATGGATGTTGCAGAGGGTATGTGCTATGTTGAGTGCTGTGAATTGTGTAAAACTGATGAATCACAGACCTGTACCCCTGAAACAAATAATACATTATATGTTTATATATATATATATATATATATATATATATATATCAAATAAATAAAAGAGAAGTGGTAATTTGGTTTTGTATTCCAATTTTGATCTTATAACTCTCTATTTCTTCTTTCATTTTTTTAATTAACATATAATGTATTATTTGCCCTAGGAGTATAGGTCTGTGAATCATCAGGCTTACACACTTCACAGCACTCAACCATAGCACATACCCTCCCCAATGACCATAACCCAACCACCCTCTCCATACCCCACCTCCCCCTGGCAACCCTTAGTTTGTTTTGTGAGATTAAGAGTCTCTTATGGTTTGTCTCCCTCCCGCTCCCATCTTGTTTCATTTATTCCTTCCATACCCCCCACTTTGCCTCTCAAATTATGCTGAGCGAAATAAGTCAGTCAGAGAAAGACTATTATATGATCTCCCTGATATGAGGAATCTATTGCTTCTTTTAGAAGTATTCTCTCAACCAGTAAAATAAGCTTTAGGGCAGAAAAGCAACATAGATTGAAAGAATTAGCACAGTTCCTTAAAAATGTATTCATTCTCATTACAGTTTCCCTAAATGGGGAAAATTCTGTTAATAATTAACAGTTTAAATTGCATTCCATATCTGCAGGTTTGAGATTAACTGGGACAGATTGTTTTCTCCATACTATCAGTTGCATAAAACAATAAGAGAACTTACTAGTTCTCTAGAATAGGAATGTTATTTGGAAGTGATTTGGCATTCCTTCTTCTTGGTGCTGACATAACCCACTACAAATTCTGCTTATTCTAGGGGGATCATCACTACTTGGCAAGGCTTAGATTCATCTCTTATTGACTTCTTTGTAAACATTGACAAATTGCAATTTTCAGTTCTTTACCTTTTTTCACTTCCTCCTTTTCCCTATTCTCTTCTCTTGCTTTTTGTTGTGTTAGTGTAAAGAACATCAAGGGTAAATATCTGTCCTTTCTGCTTAAACTATTTTTCTGAGTTAATTCTTTATTCCATTTCTTCTATCTCAAAGGGAACTTATAATTCTTAAAAGTTAGTGTTTGCTTCTACTTCATTATTACGGAAATAACTTTTCAGTATTAACTGTGTACAAGACAGAGTGTTCATTCTTTTACTTCTCCCTAATTGTTGAGTGCATAGGCCACTTCCTAATTTTGAAACAATCCCTCTCATGGTTTTTATTACTAACAATGTTTGTAATTGTATTGGGGCACCTGGGTGGTTCAGTAGGTTAAGCATCCAACTCATAATTTCATCCCAGATCATGGTCTCATGGGTAATAGGATTAAGCTCCCCTTCAGGCTCCATGCTCAGTGGGGAGTTTGCTTAAGAGTCTCTCTCTGCCCCTCCCTCCACTCACATGCTCTCTCTTTCTCTGTCTTGCTCTCTCTTTCAAATAAATAAATCTTATTAAAAATGCCTGTGGTCTTACAAGTAATACATGGATACATTCTCCATATTAAAAAATAAATGTGAAAAAGAAATAAAAAATAAAAATGAAACAAAAGATTAATACCCATTCGAATTACCTTCTCATTTTTTTCTCATTTGCTTTCACGCTGCCCCAGAAATAAATTTTAATCAGAGGGGTATCAAAAACTTTTTATACTTTTCTATACAAACACAGTAAATGAAATCTTAACAGTTTGTAAGTGGTGTGTGTGTGCACAAGTGTTTAATTAAGAAAGGAAGAGAGAAACTTGATAAGCTGCTTAAAAAATTTATATAGAATTTATATGCAAAGGCCAAAATAACCAAGATGTGCTTGAATAAGGAAAAAAAAAGTGGAAAGACCTGTTCTATAAATATCATGTCTTAGAATGACATAATTAAAGTACCGCATTATTGGTGCAATAATTAACAGACCAGTGGAACAGAATATAAGCCCAAAAAACAGCAACACACATGTGGACACTTGGTATATGAGAGTTTGTTCTATATACTAGTTGAAAAATTCTTTTTTTCAATAAATGATGCTGGGACAGTAGGTTATCTATAATTTAAAAAAAAAATGAAGCTGGTTTTTCTATCTCATAGAGTATACAAAAATCAATTCTAAGCTTAATGGAGACCTAAATATGAAAGGCAAAAACCGTAAAGTTTTATAGAATGATGTAAGCCAACATTTTCATTATATTGGGTTAGGGAAGGATTCCTTTTGAAACTTAATTGAAGTAAAATTCACATAAAATAAAATTCACCATTTTAATCATTTTAAAGAATACAGTTCAATGGCTTTTGATACACTCACAGTGTCAGGCAACCATCACCTCTACCTAATTCCAGAATATTTTATCACTCCCCTACCCCCTGCCAAAAAACACCATACCAATTAGTCAGTCATGCCCCATAATCCCTTTCCCCACCTTCTGGCAACCACTAATTTGCTTTCTGTCTCTATGGATTTGACTACTCCAGACATTACATATGAATGGAATCATACAATTTGTGGCTTTTTATGCCTAGGTGCTTTTGCTTAAGATCATGCTTTCAAGGTTCATCTGTGTTGTCACATATATCAGAACTCCTTTTTATGCCTGCACAATATTCCATTGTGTAGGTACACCACATGTTGTTTAGCCACTGATCAAATGATGGACACTGGGAGTGATTCCACTTTTTGGTAATTAAAATAATGCAGGTATGAACATCTGTGTGCAAGTTTTGGATTGAATACTATTTTTCCATTCTCTTGGATATACACCTAGGAATAGAATTGTTGAATCATATGATAATTTTGTTTAACTTTTTGAAGAACCACAAAACTTTTCTGCTGAGATGTATCATTTTACATACGCAACAGCAATATGTGAGGTTCCAATTTCTGTACATACTCATTTTTTATATTTTTCTTAAAACAAAACAAAACACATTAAGGGAAGCTTTGGTGTCTCAGTCAGTTAAGTGTCTGCCTCAGCTCACATCATGATCTTAGGGTCCTGGGATCTTGAATCCCATGTCAGTCTCCTTGCTCATTGGGAGCCTGCTTTTCCCTCTGCCTGCTGCTTGCTCTCTCTCTCTTTCTCTCTTTGACAAATAATTTTTTTTAAAAAATGAAACTGTAGTCATTGAGTGGGTGTGAAGTGGTATCTCATTGTGGTTTTGATTTACATTTCCCTAATGCCTAATTATGATGAACATCTTTTATTGCTGGTCATTGCCCTTTTGTACATCTTTTTAAAAGAAATGTCTATTCAAGTCTTTGCCTCTTTTAAAGAATGAGATAATTTTAAAATGGATTATTTGTCTTTTGTTTTTGAGTTGTAAATTTTCTTTATGTATTCTGGGTACTAGACCACTATCAGATACATGACTTGCATATATTTTTTTCCCACTCTGTAGCCTGTCTTTTCTACTTTTCTTGATAATGTCCTTTGATGCACTGAAGTTTTTAAATTTTTTTTTTAGATTTTATTGTTTATTTATTCAGAGAGACAACATAAGAGTGGGGAGGAGCAGAGAGGGAGGGAGAAAGAATCTCAAAGGGACTCCATGCTGAGCGAAGCCTGATGTGGGACTTGATCTCACCACCCTGCAATCATGACCTGAGCTGAAATCAAGAGTGGGATGCTTAACCAACTGAGCCACCCAGTCACCCCAAGTTTTCAATTTTTTTTTTAATTTATTTATTTGACAGACAGAGATCACAAGTAGGCAGAGAGGCAGTCAGAGAGAGAGGAGGAAGCAGGCTCCCCGCCGAGCAGAGAGCCTGATGTGGGGCTCAATCCCAGGACCCTGGGATCATGACCTGAGCCGAAGGCAGAGGCTTTAACCCACTGAGCCACCCAGGTGCCCCCAAGTTTTCAATTTTGGTGAAATCGTATTTGTGTAAATTTTCTCTTGTTCCTTGTACTCTAAGAATCTATTACCAAATGTAAAATAATGAATATTTTCCCATTTTCTTCTAAGTATTTTATCACTTTAGCTCTTATATTTAGGTCTTTGGTTCATTTTGAATAATTCTTATATATGGTGTCAGATAGGGATCCAACTTCATTTTTTTGAGTTTGGATATCACGTTGTTCCAACACAGTTTATTGAAAAGCCTATTCTTTCCCATTAATGGTCTTAGCACCTCTGTCAAAAATCAATTAACCATAAATGTAAAAGGGATTATTTCTGGACTCTCAATTCTATTGCACTGATTTGTATGTTTATCCTTATGCCAGTATTATACTGTTTTGATTGCCTTTGTACCATTTAAGTAAGTTTTGAAATTAGGAAGTTTCAATCTTCCAACTTACTTTTTCAAGATTATTTTGGCTATAGGGACTCCTTGGGATTCCATACGAATTTTAGGATGGGTTTTTCTATTTTAGCAAAAAACTCTGTTGGTATTTTGTAGGGTTTGCTTCAATCTGTGGATCCATTTGGGTAATATTGCCATCTTAACAATATAAACAATATACATCTTTCCCATTTTGTTTTTTGGGTTTTTTTCCCTTAAGTTTTATAATTTTCAGTGTAGTTTGCACATTATTGGTTAAATGTATTCCTTAATGTTTTATTCTCTTTCGTGCTATTCTAAATGAGGTTGCTTTGTTGATTTTCTTTTTTAATTTTTCAGTGTTAGTGTATAAACATACAACTTTTTGTGAGCTTGTGTATCTTACAACTTTGCTGAATTTAGAGTTCTAATCTTTCTGTGAATTATGAGATGTTATATATATAACATCATGCCATCCATGAAGAGATAGTTTTATTTCTTCCTTTCCAATTTGGATGCCTTTTATTTCTTTTCCTTCTCTAATTTCCCTGGCTAGAACTTGCAGTACAATGTTGAAAAGAAGTGAAAGAAGACATCCTTGATCCTGATCTTAGGGAGGAGTTTCTTGTCTCTTATCATTAAAAGTAGGATGTTAGGGCACCTGGGTGGCTCAGTGGGTTAAGCCTCTGCCTTCAGCTCAGGTCATGATCTCAGGGTCCTGGGATCGAGCCCCACATCGGGCTTTCTGCTCAGCAGGAAGCCTGCTTCATCACCTCCCTCTGCCTGCCTCTCTGCCTACTTGTGATTTCTCTCTGTGTCAAGTAAATAAATAAAATCTTAAAAAAAAAAAAAAGTAGGATGTTAACTATGGATTTTTCTTAGATGTCCTGTATCAGATTGGGAAGTTGCCTTCTATTTATTTGTGGTTTTCTCTGTGTTTTTATCATGAAAGGGTGTTCAACTTTGTCAAATGCTTTTTCTACAACAATTGAGATGATCATGGGGATTTTTTTTTCATTCTGTTAATGTGTTGATTATATTTCTGATTATACTTACTCTTGGAATAAATCCCACTTGGTCATGGTATGTAATCATTTTAATATGCTGTTGGATTCGGTTTCCAGTATTTTATTTAAGATCTTTGTATCTATACTCATAAAGAATTTTGGTCTATAATATTCTTTTCCCGTGATGTGTTTATTTGTCTTTGGTATCACAGTAATACTAGCCCCATAAAATGAGTTAAGAAATGTTCCCACCTCTTCAGTTTTGTGGAAGAGTTTATAAAGGATTTGTGTTAATTCTTTTTTTAAAACATTTGATAGAATTCTTTAGTGAGACCATCTGGTCCTGAGTTTTTCCTTGTTGAAAGTTTTTTTGATTATTGATTGATATTTGTTACATGTTTACTCCAGATTTTCTGTTTCTTGTACCTATTTTCATAATTTCTGGGTTTATCTGGGTTTTCTAATTTTTGGCATACAACTGTTTATAATATTATAATTTTTATTTCTGTGACATCAATAGTAATATGCTCACTTTTATTCCTGATTTTAGAAATATGAGTTTTCTTTCTTCTCAGTCCAGGCTGGATAAAAGTTTGTCAATTCTATTGCTCTTTCCAGAGAACCAACTTTGGTTTTGTTGATTCAGTGTCTTTCTGTTCTCTATTTTATCTTTGTTATACTTTTTATTAGTTCTTTCCTTCTCTTTGCTTTAGGTTTAGTTTGGTTTTTGTTTTTTGGTTTTTTTTCTTTTAGTTCTTTAGTCTTTATTTTAGTCTTATTTAGTCTTTATTAGTTATTTATTTATTATTAAATAAATATTTAATTTATTTAATTAGACTTTATTTAGTCTTTTTTTTTTTAGTTCTTTAAGGTAGAAGGTTAGCATATTGATTTGAAATCTTCTTTTTTAAAGTACATATTTGTAGTTACAACTTTCCCTCTGAACACTATTGTTACTGCACCTGTAAGTTTGGATATATTGTGTTTTCATTTTCATTCGTGTCAAAATATTGTAATTTCATTTGGGATTTCTTCCTTGACTCATCAATTAAGAATGTGTTTAATTTCCACATATTCCACAAATTCATGAATTTCTCTCTATATTGTTTTCCACATTCATTATGGTCAGAGAAGATACATTGTATGATTTTAGTATTTTAGAAAGATATATTTTGTGGCTTAACAATAGTCTATCCTGGAAAATGTTCCCTGTTCACTTGAGAAAAATGTATATTTTACTGTTTGTTACTGGGTAGATTTTCTCTATGGTTGTTGATTTATACTGTTGTTCAGTATTCAGTTCTGTTTTATTTGTTGATGTTACTAGTTGTTCTGACCATTATTGAAAGTGGAATGTTGACATCTCCTTCACTATTATCATTGGACTTTTTCTCCAATACTGTTAGTTTTTGCTTCATATATTTTGGGTCTTTTATTAGGTGTGTGTATGCTCATGATTTTTATATTTTCTGGTGGATTGACCTTTTTATCATTATTTTTTTCTCTTTGTCTCTTGTGACAGTTTTGGTCTTAATGTCCATTTTATCTGATTTTATTAGAGCCATTCTAGCTCTCTTAATTACTGTTTGCATAGAAAAAAATCTTTCCTTCTTTCACCTTCGACCTGTTTGTCTTTGGATCTAAAGTATATACTTAGATCATTTTTTTTAATCCATTCTGCTAGTCTCTACCTTTTAATTGGGTAGTTTAAACCAGTTACATGTATTGTACTTAGTAAAAAAGTAATATTTTGTTTTTCCAGTTTGTTATTTTCTGTATGTCTTTTATCATTTTTGTTCCCATTTTCTCCATTACTTCCTTCAATTTTGATTAATAGATGTTTTCTAGTGTGTCATTTTAATTTTTCCCTCTTTTCTTTTGGCAAATTTTTTTAGTTGTCTTTTTAGTGGTTGCTCCGGGGTTTAAAATTAACATCTTACTTTGTAACAGTCTAGTTTGATTAATACAAAATTCGTTTAAATATTATGCAAAATCTTTGCCTAATCTCACTCATGTTGTTACTTTCACAAAATACATATTTATACCTTGTGTGCCCACCAACACAGATTTATAATTATTATTTTATATAGTTTTCTTTTTAAACTGTATTGATTTACAAGCCAAAAAATATATTACTTTTATATCTACCTATTTTGAGCACCAGTGTTATTTCTTCATGTGAATTCCAAATTACTGTGTAGTGTCCTTTCATTTCATCCTGAAGGACTCTTAACATTTCTTCTAGGGAAGGTCTGTTAGTATTGAACTTTCAACTTTTGTTTATCTGGGAATACTTTTATTTCCTTTTCACTTTTGAATTATAGTTTTGCTAGATACAAAATTTCTGGTTGACAGATCATTTTCTTCCAGCATTTTGAACATGCTATTTTGCTACCTATTGACATCTATTGTTTCTGCTGAAAAATCAGCTGTTAATCTTATTGAGGTTCTCTCATATACATTGCTTCTCTCTTGCTGCTTGAGAAATCAGCTGTTAATCTTATTGAGGATCTCTCATATAGGTTGCTTCTCTCTTGCTGCTTTTAGAATTCTTTGTCTTTCAACAGTTTATTATAGTGTGTCTCGGTTTAGATTTCTTTAACTTGGAATTGTTGAACTTCTTGGATATGTAGATTTATGTCTTTCATCATATTTGGAAAATTTCAATTTTTCTCTGCCTCTTTCTCTCCTCTCCTTTTGGGACTCCATTATGGATAATTGGTGCATATATTAGTGTCCTCCCATAGTTTTCTGAAGTTCTCATTTTTCTTCATTCTTTTTTTCTTTCTGCTCAGATTGGTTATTCTCAATTGATATATCTTTAAGTCACTAATCCTTTCTTCTGCTTGCTCAAATCTGCTACTGAATCCATCTAGAGAATTTTTTATTTTAGTTTTATAGTTTAACCTCAAACAACACAGGTTTGAACTGTGTGGGTCCACTTATATGTGCATTTTTTTCGATAGACATAGTATAGTACTGTAAATATAGTTTTCTTATGATTTCCTTTTTTTAGCTTCTTTTTCTTTATGATTTTCTTAATAACATTTTCTCTTCTCTAGCTTATTGTGAAAATACAGTATATAATACATATATGAAATATATGTCAGTCAACTGTTTACATTGGTAAAGCTTCCAATCAGCAGTAGGTTATTAGTAGTTACATTTTAGGGAGTCAAAAGTTATACAGATTTTTGACTGCACAGAGGGTTGGCACCCTTAACCCCTGCATTGTTCAAGAGTCAACTGTTCTTTTCAACTTTAGAATTTCCATTTGTTTCCTTTTTCTTATTTCTATCTCTTTATGCTGTTCCTCATTGGTGAGACATCTTTCTCATGCTTTGTTTAGTTCTTTGTCCGTGATTTTCTTTGACTCTTTCAAAATATTTTAAGTAGTTGATTTTTTTTTTTTTTTTCATTTCAAGTTTTTGAAAGAGTTAAATTCTAGTTAACATAGGGATGTCTGGGTGGCTCAGTCAGTTAAGCGGCTGCCTTTGGCTCAGGTCACGATCCCAGCATCCTGGGATGGATTCCCAAATTGGGCTCCTTGCTCTGCGGGGAGCCTGCTTCTGCCTCTTCCTGCCACTCTGCCTGCCTGTACTCATTCTCTCTGAAAAATAAATAAATTAAAAAAAAAAAAAAAAAAAGAATCCTTGGGGTGCCTGGGTGGCTCAGTTGGTTAAGCGGCTGCTTTCAGCTCAGGTCATGATCCCAAGCGTCCTGGGATCAAGTCCCACATCAGGCTCCTTGCTCGGCGGGGAGCCTGCTTCTCCCTCCACCTCTGCCTGCCACTCTGTCTGCCTGTGCTCGCTTGCTCACTCTCTCTCCCTCTCTCTCTCGATAAATTAAAAAAAAAAAGTTTAAATTCTAGTTAACATATAAATTAATATTGGTTTCAGGAGTAAAATTTAGTAATTTATCACTTACATATAATACCCAGTGCTCATCACAACAAGTGCCCTCCTTAATACCCATCACCCATTTAGCCATCCTCTACCTATCTCCTTCCATTTTAAATTCTACATATGAGTAAAATCATATGGTATTTCTCTTTTTCTCATTGACCTATTTTGCTTAGCATAATATACTGTAGTTCCATCCACATTGTTGCAAATGGCAAAATTTCTTTCTTTCAGATGGCTGAGTAGTATTCCATTGTATATGTACCACATCTTTATCCTTTGATCCATCGATGGACATTTGGACTCTTTCCATAATTTGGCTGTTGTTGATAAGGCTGCTATTGGGGTGCATCTGTCCCTTCAAATCAGTATTTTTGTATCCTTGGGTAAACAATCCTAAAATTTATAGGGAACCACAAAAGACCCCCAAGTAGCTAAAATAATCTTGAAAAAATAAATAGTTGATTTAAAGATTTTCAGTAGCCAGCCTAGTGTCTGAGCTTTCTCAGAAATAGTTTCTATTTATTCCTCTTTTTTTTTTCTGTATATGGGCCACACTTTCTTACTTCTTTGCATAGCTTGTAATTTTTGTTGCAAACTGGATATTTTGAATATTATAAGTGGAAACTCTGGAACTTAGATTCTTCCCCCTCCCTGGGGTATTATGTTGCTCTTTGTCATAAGTATTGTTTTTGATTTGTTGGTTAACTTTTCTTGTCAAGGCTGTTATTAATTATTGGTTACTGAAGTCTCTGTTCCATTAGCTATTTGGTCAACTAGTGATTCAACAGAGATTTCCTTAATGAGGAAAATGATGTACATTTTCTCTACAAATGTACAGAAAAAGAACGTCTCTTATTCTTTGTACTTGGACTCTTTGTGTGTATTAGAGCATACACTCAACCAGTTTACCTCTCTTAGCCTTCACTTCCTGCTTTTGCAGACTCTGAAGTTCAGCAAGAGTTGAAAGATTAGGTAAAGTCTTCTGAGGATGTGGCTAACTCTGAGCACAAGCATGAACCTTTGGATTCCCAGGAATATACTTTTCAAAGTCCCTATGCCTGAAAGCATTTCACTACATAGACTTTCCTTCCAAGTTTCTAAGTAAATCTACTCTTTATCTCGACTGTCATCCCATGCCCAGAGAGCAGTAGCTAATATATTTGTCTTTCTATTTTAGAACAATACCACCTTCTGGTTAGCTGCAGAAGCCCAGGGAAAGTTCCAAGTTAGGGGAAATAAAAGCAACCCCTATGTGTCCTACATTAAGCCACTGAACATATTGAAACAAAGAACTGCAATTCTTGAGAATAAGGTTTGTTCTCCCTCCAGTACTAAGAATGCTTACAAGGAATGTGGGCTGTGTCTTCAAGTGTGCCACTGAGTTGTTTGGTGGAGGAATAGTTGTTTTGGGTTGGGTTTTTTTGTTTTGTTTTTTGTTGTTGTTGTTTTTGTTTGTTTGTTTTTTCTTGATTATTCACCTGGTTGCTATAAACTTTTGGTTTGTAGATTTCTGGTAAAGTTGACTCTGACCATTTTTGCTAGTTTAGTTACCTCTTTCTTGGAGTGATCAACTTTTGGCAATTCTTTCTCTGCCATTTCCATTGGATTACTTTTAAGACACAAAACCCACTAACTATAAAGGAAAATATTGATAGATTTAACTAAATTAAAATATTCTTTTAACCATAAGACATGATTAGTAAGACAACAAGCTACAGAAGAGGAATAGATGTTTTCACCATATAAAACTGATAAAGGACTAGGTATCCAGAATATGTACTAAAATCTAACAATTCAGTAAAAAAGGACAACCCAATAAGGGAAAATTTGGCCAAAAGATTTAAACAGGGACTTTATTAAAAAAGAACATCTAAATGCCTGATAAACATATAAAATATGCTTTTTCTCTTTAGCAGTTAGGGAAAGGAACATTAAAACAAATTACTACTACCAGACATTTAAAAAATTGCTTTCACTGATAATACTAGATAGAGATATGTTTTAGAGTAGGAAGAACTATCACCATTTTCTTTTGACAGACATATAAGTTGGCTTAACCAATTTGGAAATCTGTAAAAGGGTATGGCTACACAATAACCAGCAATTCTGTTCCTGAATGTATGTATGTATGTGTGTGTGTGTGTGTATACATATTATATATATATATATATATATATATATATATATCCTAAAATTAATGCATATAGGACTCATGATAATACTAGAATGTCTATAGTAACATTGTTTATAGTATCCCCAGAAAATAGAAACAGTACAAATGCCCATCAGCTGAGTAATCCATTTTCACTGCCTCTATTTCCTTACCTCCAATTTTTTTTTACCTTTTGTCATCAGGTATCTTTCTTCATCAAATAATGAAATAGCTGTCTCTCAGACAACTATTAACTACCTCCATCTTGTTCTTTTTCCCTTTTTATGGCTTGTTAAATTTTATCTATTATGTATCTTTAGGATCTCATCTATTTCTGCAGCTTTCACAACCATATATTTGCAAAGAATTTCTAAGTCTTCATCTTTTGTGTAAGTTTATTTTTTGAGAAGGTAGAAAATTTTTATTCCCGGGCTACTTAATGAAGTTGCAAATTTATGGTTGCCAATATTAACTGGATCCACATTGTTGATAATTCCTTCCCCTAATCTTTAGTTATCCTCCCTGTTTATTCACCAATGCATATATCCAATATTGATCACTCTCCTAAATTTATTTTTCCCACTTATATTTCCCCATTTTTCTCATTAATAGGTCTTCACTTCAAGAACCAAAGGAAGGAAAAATAGTGAATGTCTCCCTTCTTTTCTTACAAATTACCCTGCTTTATCATCCCACTTGCTTCCTCAACTCACTTCTGCCCTTTATACTATACTGGTAACTTCTTTAATTGCCAGATCAAATGGCTTTTTTAAGGTTTTTATTTAAATTCCAGTTCATTAACATACAGTGTAATATTAGTTTGAGATGTACGATATAGTAATTCAGTAGTTCCATACAATATCCAGTGCTCATCGCAGCAAGTACACTACTTAATCCCCATCACTTATTTTACCCATTCTCCGCTCCCTCCCACCTCCCCCCGCCCACTTACCTCCCTCTGGTAACCATCAGTTTGTTCTCTATAATTAAGAGTCTGTTTCATGGTTAGCCTCCATCTCTCTCTTTTTTTCCCCTTTGCTCATTTGATTTGTTTCTTAAATTCCACATGTGAGTGAAATCGTATGGTATTTGTCTTTCTCTGACTTATTTCACTTAACATAATACTATCTGTCCCCATCCACATCATTGCAAGTGGCAAGATTTCATTCTTTTTTATGGCTAAGTAATATTCCATACTGTGTGTGTGTCTGTGTGTGTGTGTGTGTGTATACCACATCTTTTTTATCCATTCATCAATTGATGGACATTGGACTGCTTCTCTAATTAGACTGTTGTAGATAATGCTGTTATAAACATCAGGGTGCATGTAAGCCTTTTAGTATTTTTGTATTCTTTGGCTAAATACCTAGTACTGCAATTGCTATATTGTAGAGTAGTTCTATTTTTAACTTTTTGAGGGACCACCATACCATTTCCCAGAATCACTGTACCAATTTTCATTCCCACTGACAGTGTAAGAAGGTTCCCATCTCTCTACATCCTCACCAACACCTGTTGTTTCTTATTGTTGATTTTAGCTCTTCTGAGAGGTGTAAGGTGATATCTCATTGTAGTTTTGATTTGCATTTCCCTGATGAAGTGATGTTGAGTATCTTTTCATGTGCCTGTTGTCCATCTGTATATCTTCTTTGGAAAAATGTCTGTTCATGTCTTTGCCCATTTTTAATTGCATTATTTGTTCTTGGGGTGTTGAGTTTTATGCGTTCTTTATAGTTTTTGGATATTAACCCTTTATCAGATATGTCATTTGCAAACATCGGCATTCTGTAGGTTGCCTTTTTAGTTTTTTTGTTGTTTCCTTCACTATTCAGAAACTTTTTTTTTATGAGGTCCCAATGGTTTATTTTTGCTTTTATTTCCCTTGCTTTGGGGTCATATCTAGAAAGAAGTAGCTAACACTGATGTCAAAATGGTTACTGCCTGTGTTCTCTTCCAGGATTTTTTTGGTTTCAAGTCTCACATTTAGGTCTTTAATCCATTTTAAGTTTATTTTTTTGTATGGAGTAAGAAAGTGGTACAGTTTCATTGTTTTTCTTTTTTCTAATTTTTGTTTATTTTTATTTATTTTCAGTGGTCTAGAATTCATTGTTTATGCTTCACTGTTTTTCATGTTGCTCTCCAGCTTTCTCAACACTATTTGTTGAAGAGGCTCTCTTTTTCCCATTGGATAGTCTTTCCTGCTTTGTCAAAGACTAATTGACCATATAGATATGAATTCGTTTCTGGGTTTTCTATTCTGTTCTTTTTACCTATGTGTCTATTTTTTTGCCAGTACTGTACAGTTTTGGTCACTATAACTTTGTGATGTAACTTGAAGTCTTGAATTGTGTGGCCTCCAGCTTTGCTTTGCTTTTTTAAGGTTGCTTTGGCTATTGGGGGTCTTTTATGGTTCCATATAAATTTTAGGATTTTTTTTTTTTTTAGATTTCATTTATTTATTTATTTGACAGAGAGAGAGATCACAAATAGGCAGAGAGGCAGGCAGAGAGAGAGGGAGAAACAGGCTCCCCGCTGAGCAGAGAGCCTGATATGGGGCTCAATCCCAGGACCCTGGGACCATGACCTGAGCCAAAGGCAGACACTTAACCCTCTGAGCCACTCAGGTGCCCCAAATTTTAGGATTCTTTGTTGTAGTTCTGTGAAAAATACTGTTAGTATTTTGATAGGGATTGCATTGAATGTGTAGATTGCTTTGGATTGTATAGACATGTTAGTAGTATTTGTTCTTCCAATCCATGAGCATGGAATGTTTTTCCATTTGTTTGTGTTATCTTCAGTTTCTTTCACCAATGTTTTATAGTTTTCAGAGTACAGGTCTTTCATTTCTTTGATTCATCTTAATACTAGGTATCTTATTGTTTTGGGTACAATTACAAATGGGATTGAGTCCTTCATTTCTCTTTCTGCTGCTTCTTTTTGGTGTATAGAAATGCAGCAGATTTCTGTACATTCATTTTTTTCTTGCAACTTTACTGAATTCTAGCAGTTTTTTGGTGGAGTCTTTCCAGTTCTCAATGGCTTTTTTTCAAGTCTCACCCTACTTATCTTTTCTCCATAGTTGATATTTTATAACATCTCCCTGAAAATTTCTTCTCTTTTCCCTTCCCTTGTTCACTCTGTCTTGATTTTCCTCTTTTGTGTCTAACATTTTCTTAAATATATGAAAACTAAATAATTTATCTTCCAAAGTGAAGTACTTTTGAAAGTGAAAAGATATGCTATTTAATAATTGATTCAGTGTGATAGATATAAATCCTGATTGTTCAACATAGCAAAAATAAGATGTACTATTTTTTCATTTACAGATTGTTTTTCCCTTTAATTTTTTCTTCTGTTAAGCCAGTAATATGGAGCTCACCTAGAATTATCAACCATCATCTTTTGTTCCTATACATACTGTTCTTGGATGATATGAGACATATGCATGACTGAAACATTCACTTCCATTGATAATTCCCAAAGTATATATCCAATCCATAAATTTTTCCTGTTCTCCAAGCTCATATTTCTAATTGCTCATTGAGTATCTCCAGACTATTAGCCTCAAAGAATGTACTTCAAATTTAAGCTTATCTTTCCCCTGAAATATCCTGCTGTCCTATTTACATTCATACACAGAGAGAAAGATGTGTAGTATATGTACGCATATGTTTGCAAGTCTGAAAATCTATATATCATACATACATACTACTTTGTGCATGTGCTTTCTTAAGTACTGGACATAAAATACTAGCAAAAGCATGGTTTCATCATGACAGCATTCTAGTATGGGAGATAGACGTTGATCAAACTATCACACATATAAATGTAGTATAACTGTAGAAATTGCTATGAACTAGAGGGGCATGGTGTCATGTGAAGTATAATAGGAGCTTTCTTTGACTTTTTTTCCCCAATACATGGCCTTTTTTTTTAGTAGACATTAATGGCAACATGTGGCCCTTTTAAATTGGACTATCTCCCTCCGTTTCTTTACATTATTTATCACAATTCAGTACTCAAATGTGCTGGCAGGTGAGCAGTTTTTCTTCTCAGAATTCCCATTGCTATTCACCCTAAGTATGGTAATACTATTTAAAAGTCACATAAGTTGTTAGGCCCTAAAATGGTAGCAATACCGTTGATAATGAGGATATTGGTATGGAAACAAAATAAAAGAGCTTCTATGGGAATTTGTGAGGAAACAGATGATACCTAAGATCAAGAGCACCTTTCTAGTCATAAAGTCTGGTTGCTGCTTCCTTGTTTTCACATAGTAAGTGATATTTACCAGTTGAATTTTAATTACTTATCTTTTTATCCCCCCTGTTTTGTCCCCTCTGTGTTCAAAACTTAAAAGTGGTCAGATTCTCATTTTGAGATTAGAAAACCTAAACCCATTAGTGTTAGCCCAGAACAAGAACTAAATTATACATAGCCTGAAATAATAATTTTATATCAACATAAATAATAATTTTTAAAATTAATAATCCACATTATTAGTCCTTATGTTCATATATTTTTAGAATAGTTATACTCAATTATGTCAATTTTTACCATGTTGATAGCCATAATATAATAATATCAGTAATAATAGTCAATATTTATTGAGTATTTAATACTTCGTAGTGCTAGATAATTTATATGCATTATCTTATTTAATCCTCAACAGTAATCCAGTGAGGGAGATGCTATTGTTATCTTCATTTTTTTTTTTTTTTTTTTTAGGTAAAGGAAATGGTCATTTAAAAAGCAGAACCATCAGTGTCCCCAAAGAAGTCATAGCATAGTTAAAGGGATAATTAAGAAGAGTTTAATAAGGAACTATAGTGTTTACAAAGGTTTGGGCAGATTTTAGAGAAAACAGCAAGACACAATGCAGTGCCCTGGGACTAGTAATACTGTGGACCATCAATATCCCTAGTCCTAATGGGGCAAAGGGAGGGAACTGCTAATGAAATCCAGAAAAGAGCTGCAAGCCCATCAGGTGACCAGGGGCTCTGATTGAGCCAATCTGACTAGGAGCTGTGACTTAGCCAACCTGTGGTAACCTGGTAGAGAAGGAGCCAGGAGAATAAAGATCAGACCCTACTCTCTTCTAACCTTTCAGTTTCCTGGCACTGGTTGAACCTAATGAGAAACCAGAGAGCACAGAGTAGCCTATTGTTTCTATCTGTACAGGTCAGCTTAGAGTCAAGAGGATGAAGAGTGGAGAATGTGAAAGGAAAATGGAAAATATCTAGGAATTAAATTTTTCTTTTTTTTACTGTGTTATGTTAGTCACCATAAAATACATCATTAGTTTTTGAAGGAAAGGAAAAGTGAGTTGGAGGGGGAGACAAACCATGAGAGACTGTGGACTCCAAGAAACAAATTGAGGGATTGTGGGGTGGGGTGGTGAGCCTGGTGGTGGATATTAAGGAGGGCATGTATTGCTTGGAGCTCTGGGTGTTGTACATAAACAATGAATCTTGGATTTAAATAAGTATTAAATGGCAGAGCCAGTAAATGAATGCTGAATACTTTACTCTTTTTTTTTTTTTTAAGATTTTATTTATTTGACAGACAGAGATCACAAGTAGGCAGAGAGGCAAGCAGAGAGAGAGGGGGAAGCAGGCTCCCTGCTAAGCAGAGAGCCCGATGCGGGGCTCAATTCCAGGACCCTAGGATCATGACCTGAGTGGAAGGCAGACGCTTTAATCCACTGAGCCACCCAGGCGCCCCAACACTACTCCTTAACTACAGTGCTAGATTGCCTCTCATAAAAAAGTTTCATGAAATACTATTTGGCAAGAGAAAGTATTTTAAAACTGAAGTTTTCTCTCCTTTCCCAAATTGTTTTATGCATTTATACCTAACAGTGTGTGAGACCAAATATATGAGAGCTACTCAGCAAAGAATGCCCCCCCAAAAAAAGTAGGGCATTGATTTTAATATTGTTGGTATTTTCAGAACATTAAATTATCCTTGTTTTTCTTGTTCAGATTCCAGACTCCATCATATCTCGTGGCGTTCAGGTGCTCCCACGAGACACTGCTTCCCTCAGCACTACTCCTTCAGAATCGCCTCGTGCTCAGGCTACATCTCGCCTTTCCACAGCTTCCTGCCCAACACCAAAAGTAGGTACAGTTCCTTGGCACCTTAAACTTGTCCTACTATATGAGTCTGGGAAGTGTAACCAGTAGTTCCCGCTGCTTGTCAAGGTTGGATTGCATGCAAGATAATGCAATGAAAAAATGAATGGACTATAAGATAATTACCAATTACTGTTTCACAGAGTCTCAAATTAGGCCAACAGTAAGACAATAGAAATTTCATGTAAAATGTCTACTCCTATATCACAGCTACAGGTATTTTCTGTAGCTCCTGTTTCTTTGTTTTAGACTTGTTATTTTTTAGCATACTCATCAGTATAGATGTGAAGTTATTTGTTTATGCAAAGGATGAATGCATTTCTGGCTGATAAAAAGTAAGATTAACAAAATAAAAAAATGTCACAAAAGAATTTTTTTTTTTTTTTTTTAGTCTGTCCAGGCTGGGGTAGCTCCCTGCTCTAGTATCATTCCAAATTTTTTCAAACATAATCAACTTGGAATGTTGCTGCCTAATATTTGGAAACAAATCTAAATTGATTAGAAGGAAAGTTTTAATGCCAACCTTTGGGGAAGGAAGGAAGTTTTTTAGTATTTATTTCTTATAATTTTTCCCAAGTACTGAATCATGTGTGGGAGTTAAAGAGGATTAGACATTTATTTGCTGCCTCACATCTTCATGTATGATAAATTAAGAAACAGATATAATTGTGGCTGTAACTGCTTTCTTTTGGAATGTCCCTTTCCTGGTTAAGTTAGTCATTTGTGCTTTCAAGTTTTATATATGACATGAAAAGATTAACAGTGACATTCCTTCTTATTTAACAAGATACAGTATTAGATATCAGCTGTGCACTAAATTTATTCAAGGGATCCGCAGGTAACTTTTCAAACTGTGGCTTCTTCTCTGTCATCAGATTTACAACTTATATAGCTGTCTTCCTCAAATCCAACTTTTTCATGAGCTTTAAGAATGTTCTAACTGGACTTAACTTAGAAGTGATCTCAAGCAGTTCTTCATATATGTAGTGCAGTTGCTTTTACATACCATGGTACAACCTTCTCAGCAGAGTCCTCACATTGTTACTGTTGTATATCATCGCTTTTAGATTTGTGTCAAATATAACCAATATGATTTTATAGTTTCAAAAATTATGGTTCTAAATCTTCAATGAAGAAAAACTATAAGAGCATTCTAGACATAAAATATATGTTAATGCCATTCAGGTGCATCTTCAACTGAATAAAAACATGGAGTTCTAAGACTTGAATTGGTTAGAAGAATCTTATTCATGTCTTTTTAATTTTTAAAACAAAAGAATTTATTGTTTACATTAAATCCCAACTGAACAAGCCATACTCATTTCTGAAGTCTGGGAAATAAAGCTAAAAGTTTAGTCCACTGTAAATGCTTAGTCATTCACCAAATATTAAGACCTAAGTGTTGGGAATATGGGACTATTCAAGATGCAGTATTCTTTTCCTTAATAATATACCATGAACATAAATATCTATGCTAAATTTAATTAAACATAGTAGTTCTTGAGCCTTTTTAAAGCTTTATAATTATATCTTAATTACAAAAGGAAAATTAAATGCTATCCTAAAATAACTTGGCATTCCAAATTTACTAAAGTGAAATCATAAAAATAAAACATCTATTTAAGTTAATTTGCTCATTACAAAACTTAAGGAGAACAAATGGCTTGTCTTATTATTTTTTCCTTAGTTATCACTTAGATGTTCAAAATAACAATGAATTCAAATAAAGCAGTGTATTTGGGTATCTTTTTTTTTAATCTTTTTTCTAGGATATTTTTTCTGTATTTTTACCTAGGAATAAGGTTCTTTTCCTTTTAGATAATTTTTACCTAGAATATATACCTCAAAAATAAAATTAGCACTTCAGTGTAATTTTAAAATTAAACTTCTAAGGCTGAACCAGAATACTAATATAATAAACAAACTAGTTTGAATATTCATTCCTTTTTTAAGAGGAAGTGAAGAAAGTCAAATTAATCTATTGATAGTCTCAAATTATAAGACGGCTTAATTAAATCTAAACTAGATACTATAATATGTGTTTCTATAACAGTGACAGATATAATCTCTGACCTTGGAGTTTACAGTTTAGTTGATGGCTTATTAAAATAAATAGGTAGGTAAACATAAATCATTCTAATAATTATAATTTAACCATAACAGTTTTAAATTGAAATTTATGCTAAGCAGAAATGAAAAATTTATACTAATAGAAAATAGGAGGAAAACCTTACTTAGGATTATCAGAGAACACTTCACCTGGGATATGAAGGATGGATAAAAAACAAAACAAAAGCTTTTGTGTTGGGTGGAGGTTTTGAGAATTATATTCAGCAATAATAACTGCTTTATTTTTGTATTATTTTTTTTAGTAATGACCACTTTAAACACAGTTGTCACCAGCCAATTATCACCAGTCAAGAACTCTCAGACTAAAACTTCATTACTACATGAAAGCCTAATCCAGTGATTCATAATCCAACTTCAGATATTACTTCATTTTTATTTTAAATATATTTTTTTGCCTTTGCCTACTGATTGCAAGGACCATAGGTTTTAGCACTTAAATCTATTCTAGGTAAATTGTTTATTTTTATTTTGTAGCATAAAAATTTAGGGCAGAAAAGTCCAAATGCCAGGCTTCTAGTTTGAGATATGGGTCAAGGGTGATGTTATTAACTATATTAAGGAATAATACGAGAAGAAACTCATTTTGAGAGTAAGAGAAAGGAGTTAATACATTCTGGTTTTGAATGTATTCAATATGAGATACATATGAGACATTACAGGGTTATATCCAGCATAAAATTGTAACACTAGTGAGTGTTACATAGAAATCCTCTTCTACATTTCAGATTAGACATGCAGTTTATCATGTGCAGAAATGTATATGGAAATATATTTTCTTTACAACGGAAATACAATATGGTTTTGAATGATCATCAGTAGAAAGAACACTGATAATAGGAGACATGGATTCAGATGTTGGCTTCTCTGCTTAATAACCACACTAACTCAAGGAAGTTGCTCAAATTTTCTGTGTTTATAAAGAACTTCGTGTTTATAAAGAAATGCAGTCCTTGCCTCTCTCTGCAGTGCTGGGAAAGCAGTGGTGAGCAGTAGACATTGTTCTTGCCATTACAAACAGACAAAATAGGCAACTACAAATTATAATGACATATAAATGCCATGATTTATCACCAGAGTACAGAATACTCTGGAAATAATCACCAGAAGCACTTTCCCTCTGTAGCTTTTTATCAACTGGGCTGTATTTAAGCTAAAAGATTTCTTGTTCATTTACCTTTGTGCATCTGTTTTTTTAAGTCAACGACTATAATATTAAACATTATTTTGTTTATAACATTAAACATCACATTTTATATGTTTAGTGTAATATAATATCGTAAATTGTCCTTTTACTCTTTAAGATTACCAGCTATGGTGAGAACAAGATCTATAAAATATACCATTTGGATTTCCTTTTTAATATGCAATCTAATGAAGACAATCAACTTTTCTAAACAATTCTTTATTAAATGATATCATCTCCAACAATAGTTATTTGTTGTGCTGAAATGATGTATTTTATTATATGTGGGGAAAAAGTCATTTCTCTTTTATACCAGTTTTTTTTTTAATGAAATCTGACTGAAATTACAAATGATTTTCACTCCACTTGCTTTATGAAACTGTGAAGTATTTTTTAAGAACAGATTTGGAATTTTAATCTTTTATTGCCCTAAGTAAAAGAGTGGCTTAGCCAAGAAAGTCAGAGTATGTAGATTCCATTTAAATAATAGTGGGCAATATGTAGAAGACTCAAATTCTAACATGGTGATAATCTCCCAAAAATTGTTTGCTAAAAGAATAATTCTATAACAGATAAATTCTCTTATAAAGTAAGCATGACTCACAACTTAAATGAATGCTGATTTTTCAGTTATAAAAGGCAATAGCATCTCTATTTGAAATCAAGAGGCATGGGGTAGAGAATAATGACAGGAGCAAAAGGAAAAAACCAGAGCAAAAGGGAAAAAAAATCCAAACTTTCAATCAATGCACTATTCCCAGTAGATGTTGTTAAAATAAGGAATAATTTTTAAAGACCAATTTAATTATCTTTTTATTCATTAAGCATCTGGTTTGGCTTAAAAAATAAATGTAATCTACTGTCACATATTCTGTGTACCTTAAAGATTAGAATAGAATTTTGTACCCAAACTAACCAACAAGTTAATTTTTTTCTTCTTAGGAAGAAAATATAAATCCTACCTATCTAAAACTAAAGGTTATGAAATTACTAAAAACTATGTATTGAAATAGTTCTAAAAACTATGTATTGAAATAGTCCTACCTATCTAAAACTAAAGGTTATGAAATTACTAAAAACTATGTATTGAAATAACTTAATAATGATAATGAAAATAACTTAATAATGAAGGGTATGTTAGTACACTAATGTCTAATCTTAATTCAAACAAAATGCAGAATTATGACTTCACTCTAGGTTTCTATTATTTTCCTTTGAGCAGAGGAATTTAGATTGGATAAAGAGTCAATGATTTTCATGGTTTTTAATGTGTATATCTGAAAAGCAGTGTGATTTCCTTTACATATATCCTTGAGACTTTTCTTAGTCATGTTAGTTGTACAACTATTGCACATTGTCACTATTTTCTTTTGGGAACACCAGAGTGATTAGTTGCATTGTTTCTAAACCTGAGACTCCCAAGTCTCTGGAGAATCTTATGAAGTTGTTAAAATTCTAGCCTAGATCTAAACACTAAGTGGACCCTGCAGATTATTTTCTACTATTTTGAAGAGCCTAAACAAAATCAGTAAGATTACTTTAAATACGTTTCTTTTGCTTTTGTCTGAAATTATATCGACATTGGTGTATCAAAATCTGTTTGTTAATGACATTCTAGAAATTTATGGGTTGTATATGTAGAGTCCACAAGTGCCAAAATGCTTGGAAAGCACAGAATTAGTGATATCAGTAGTACATTCTCTGGACATAAAAATATAAGTTTACTTTGGTGCAAAGTTAATTGCCCCATCTAGGGAGTACTGAGCAATAATAGTCTCAACATTATGGGTCAAATTTGACAATTCTCAAATTTTATTGTCTCAGGACCACTTGAAAATTAAGGACTCTTAATAATAGCTTCTGTTTATGTGGGTCACACCTAGCAATATTTCCTGTACTAGAAATTAAAACTGAAAAATTTTTTAATGTTATTTGCTTCAGAATAAGAGTAATAAAGCCTTAATATGTTAACATAAACAACATTGTAATGAAAATATTTTCCAAAACAGAAAACAAAAGTTGGAAAAGGATGGCATTATTTTATATTTCCCAAATATGTTTTAATGTCTGGTTTAATAGAAGACAACTGGATTCTCACATGTGCTTCTGTACTTTAGTCTGTTGTGATATGTTTTGGTTGAAGAATATGGAAAAACAAAAAACAAATTCCGCCTCACACAGTTATGTAGTTAGAAGAAAAAGGACTAGCATTTTCACATAGTCATGGATATTCTTTTGACACTGCACCAAAAATTTACAATTGATAGTTTATTGAAAGTTAGTTGAAGTATGAAATTTAAAATGCTCTCACAGACTATACTACACTCTGATATATTAAAATTTCTTGGTCCATCTTGAACTTTGAATGGATCTTATAACCAGGCATGGTTTTGGAATATATTTGTTGGTCACTTAGACAATATAAGTTCTTCTAAGTGTTGACATATTTCATTATATTTTATAAAAAAAAATTATCTTCGTTGATATAACTACCACGCTGATCAAAAAAGCATTGGAAGCTCTCAAACTCATTGTGATACACGTTTTCCACAATCCTCACTTTTGCTTTAAAGCTAGAATTTTATCCTTGGCAAAAAACAAACAAACAAACAAAAAAAAAAAAAAAAAAAAATAGATCCTGCTTTCCTTAAAATGGCAGGTTCATTTCATTCAGTTTTGTGAAAATGTCTACCAAACATCTAATTCTGGATAATCATAATTTGTCATTCTTCATTCCTTTAAGTGAAAATAATGCTGTGCAAAACCTGGTTAGTTCTGCTTACACATCAATTGCAGAAGTGCTTTTCCTTGAGAAAACCATCATCCTTTGGTATGCAGTGGAAGTATTTTATCCATACTTTCCATTTTGTCACACTAAAGGGACAAGTTTTAATTAAATTAGTATTCACTGTTTCATTGAAGACAATGTGAAGTGAAACTACCTTTTCTTTTTTGAAACTGTTAGTTTTGGGTTGTTTTGTTTTGTTTTTTTAACTATTAGTACATAGTAGTGAATAATATGACTCTTCATACTGTTTGGATCCACTGTTTTGATTTTGTGCCATCAGTGCAAATGTCAATATGCTGAAAAAGGAAAATAATGTCTTAGTACTATTGTTAAAATAATCTGGCCTTGGGGTGCCTGGGTGGCTCAGTTGTTAGGTGTCTGCCTTCAGCTCAGGTCCTTATCCCAGGATCCTGGGTTCAAGCCCTGCCTTAGGCTCCCTGCTCAGCAGGAAGCCTCCTTCTCCCTCTTCCACTCCCCCTGCTTGTGTTCCCTCTCTCTATGTGTCTTTCTCTGTCAAATAAATAAATAAAATCTTTAAAAAATTAAAATTAAAAAATAATCTGGCCTTGTGGGCCCCTGAAAAGGTCTCGAGGACCTTCGTTGGTCAATGGACCATACTTAAACTATCACTAGTGCAACAAAATAAGTGGCTTATATTTCTTGAAAATATCCTAGGTCAAAATTATGTATGCTGAATCTTAGCTTCCTCTGAGACAGTGTTATGTTGGTATTCTCAGTCCAGAGATTGTATCCTTTATGTAAATGACCACCAATACCATGCTTAAGCATTACAAATGATTCACCCCAACTCTGTGATCCAGATTAGTTCTAGGGCAGGGAAGAGTTTCTCCTCCCTGATTCAAAATGAAAGAAGATTTTAAGAGTCTTTTGAAGACACATAGCCAGAACTTGTAATTTCTGACAAACTCTACTCATTTCCAATGTGATGCTACTTCTATATTTGGGTACCAACTGATTTTTACCCAGGATGTGTCTCCTAATAAATATACAGAGAGCCCTCTCTTAAGTCAAAGCATAGTTGTTGGAAGATCATTTTATTAGAGATATAATTGGCTTTTTTAATTAGCTTGAAACACTTAAACTTGGTGAGATATTTAAATAAAAATAAAAATTTTCAGCTTTTTCTAAAATAATCAGATTGACATTATTGGGCTTTACTGACACATATAAATACTCACCTGGCATTCTATGTACCCACCAAGCTCTTTTCTTTATTTCATTAAATACCTGGCTGCTATAGTTATAACTGATTTTCACTCATTCATTATTGCTTACTTTCTCCTCTGTAACATGTATGTTTTGTTACTTATTCTGGCTTGATAGCAAAAAAGATTTTTGAGGCTTCAAATAAAGGATGGTTCTCTTATATCCTTTTCTAATGAGAAAGGTACTACCCAGTATGGTAAAGCATTTCATATCTTGAAAAAACTGGAATTAGCTAATAACAGTATACTTTAGCTATTAATTTTGAATTTACAAATTGTTTTAAATGGTTATTCTGTGACATTCTGCTAAATATGCAGGATTATACATTAATTTCTGTTTCTTCATTTATCTGATTAGGTATCCCCTCTGCCTTTATGTATTATGGAAATGGAAAATGGAATTCCCCTGATCCTTTTCTAATTATTGAATGTTCACAGAATTATGTTCATCATTGAAGCTGAGTATAACTTAACTGTGAAATGGATAATTGCTATCCTGAAATCTGAACTTGCAAATGAATTTTGATTAGTTAGCCTGAAAGATACAGCTAACCAGAAATTATTAGCTTTAGAGTTAATGGTTTTATAGCTTAGATAGTCTATAAGTAGCATGGTGTTTTTTTATTTTAAAAAAGTAATATATATACTCATTTTACAGCAAAAAAAGAAAAAAGAAAAAGAGTCCCTGTATGACTACCCTTAATAAATAGCAACATCTAAATTTTGCTTTGTATTAGTCTGTTATTTTTTTCTATAAATTCAAATATTTTATATAAATGGATAATAATGGGAAGACAGTAATTAAGAGCTCAGGTTCTAGAGTCTGACAAACCTGGTGAGGAATATCAGCTTTATCACTTTCTAGATGTGTGGCTTTTAGAAAGTTACTTAACCTTTATAATCTTATTTATCTAATCTAAAATGAAAAATAATACTATTTGCCTCACAGAATTTTTTAAAGCTTTAATTTAAAAATTCAAATAACTTATCACAGTGTTTGAAATACAGGAAGTGCTCAATTAAACTATATAATATTTTAATCTATTTTATTCATTTAGTGATACGAACATCTTCCTATGTCATAAACTTCTTTACATTTTTAAAAATTGTCTTCTGCAACGTTATTATTACTTACGGTTTGGCATTCTACTCTTTGGTTGTAGCCTAGTATTTTTGCCAGCCCATGTTTGGATATCTCAGGCATTTCCTATTTCCCAGATTTAAAAACAATGGTGTAATAATCTTCCAGAGGTTAAATGTTTTAGTCTTCTTTTCATTAAACTTAACAACTTGTATTAATTCTACCTCTGAAAGTATATGCAGTACTTTTAGGCCCTTGATTCCTATAATTTATATGGATACCAAAAACAGTTAATTTTGCATATTCATTAATTCAGTTCAGTGATATGGAAGAAGCAAGTTTAGCATTTGTATTTGACTGATTTATTTGTATTTGACTGATTGTATTTGACTAATTAAAAATTATGGATCCAAAGTTGTTTGAAAAATTAACAACATTGAGTATGTAGAAGTATTGCACTATGAGGCACTAAATAATGAGTATCAGCCCCAGTCAGCCATTTATAAATTTTGAGAACTAATAGACTTGAGTTTCTATTTCTGTAGCACCCTGGTATTAAATTAATCAGCCTCTAAATTCTCTTGTAGGCCTATAATCCCATTCCTTTGAAATAAATTTCTCCACTGACTTGAATAAATATTATCACTCTAGTTAGCCCTTCTCTCTAATATTATATTAATATCTAATTAATATAAAATAATTAAGGTTATTTATTCCAGCTTTTGCATTCCATACTACTACATAAAGGTAGAGATCATGCACTGAAAACGTTCTAACCTCATTTAAGATCTTTCTCACTCATATCAAGCTCATCTCTTTTAAATGGAATACTGGTTTCTCTAGGTATCCCCTGGAGTTGTATTCAAGTTATAGGAAGATAGGAAAGTAAGAACTGTAGAAATACAAGGAATAGTGAAATTATGAACACCACTTTTCAGTTCTGCTTAATAGCTTTGCTTTGTATAAATTTATTTTTAATGCTTTGGGAGGTGTGTTTTATGCAAAAAGCAGCTGAACAAAGATAACCTGTGCCATGATTATTTTTGCAGCTAATTTTGGAGTTGATTAGATAGAGCCATGATTCAAATCCAAGTAATTAACTGCTGTGTCTCACGTAGTTCAATACAGAGCATATCCCAAACTAACATAATCTCTAGATCTTTATTGTAAAATAGTATATATTCTAAAACTGGTCATGTATTTTCTTGCCCAAAATTTCAGGATTACCTGCTGTCCCTACTTTCTCCTTTCATTAAAAACAAA
This sequence comes from Meles meles, assembly GCF_922984935.1. Taxonomy (NCBI): domain Eukaryota; kingdom Metazoa; phylum Chordata; class Mammalia; order Carnivora; family Mustelidae; genus Meles; species Meles meles. Next base: position 117,420,553 of record NC_060071.1, read on the forward strand.
ACAATATATTAATTCAGAAGTTTATTCAATGAATAATTTTTAGTGCATATTATATCAAGTACTATGCTCGGTAATTGGGAATACAGCAGTAGATAGACTTCTTAGCCCTGTTCTCAAGGACCTTAGAGAGGAGTTGATATGAGAAAAAAAAAAATTACAACAAATCTATCGGATTAAGTGTCGGTAGTCCAAAGAGCTCTTCTAAGTTCATAGTGAAAAATGAAATAAAATAACTAAAGAACAAGAACAGCCATTTTATAAAAAGAAATAAATTCAGCAAAGAAATATATCAAAAAACATGTATCCTGTCACTAGAAATCTTTTTAAATTTTAAAACAATACAAATTTTGCAGTCCAATAGATAACCATTTTTAAATTATAATCATCCATACTATAATGAACAGCGACCTGATTATTCCTTTTGGCACTAATAGGAATAGAAGTCTGTGTGACCTTTCAAGTGAACATGTATGTAAGGATATATATCCTTAAAATTTTTCTTATATTTTAATCAATCACAGTTGCCATAAATGTATCCAATAGAAATTATCAAAGAAACCATTAAAGACTTATATATAAGATTATTTATTATACCATTTTTCAAATTCATAAAAAATTAGAACCAACCTTAATGTCTATGGTTAAATAATTTACACATGCATATGTGAGTTATTTATATAACCCAAAAAAATCATATGTTTTGGAGTACTTAATGAAAGTTAAGTAAAATATGTAAAGCTCAAAGTAAAATATGTGGTTAAGCTCAAAGTAAAATATGTGGTTAGAAAAAAATAGGTAAACAATAGTGCATAGGGATGGAATTGCAAGTTACTTTGTAATCTATATTATTTTTTAAACCAGAAAAATAAAAATGTTTATTATTCAAATAGGGTCTGATAATGACAGAGATGTCTTTTGCCTGTTTTTCAACAGATCTTCATAAAGCCAACTATTTATTTGTTTTTATAACTATGTTTATACCAGAGCATTTTTATATCTAGGCTAAACCATTCGATTCTTAATCTTGCTGGGTAGAAAATTATATCATATTTCAGTGGAAGTTTTAAAATAAAATGTTTTCTGCTTCATACAAATAATAAATAATTCTTAGTAACATACACTGTACTACTTTATTTCAAAGTGCCTAATAACTTTTATACCACACCATTGATGGGCTTCATAATTTCTTTCAGAGAAATAAGAAATTTGGAAAGAAAAGAACATGGATTGCATTATGTAAGCTCTGGCAGGAAATAACTTGCTGAAAAGTCTAATTTTGTATAGATTGTTTTGGAATCAAAGCTATATAGAAACTTAAAGATCAAAATTAAATCCATAATAAACTATAAATAAATAATTTCAAATGTTAATATATCATGAGAAATAAGATCCTTAAAAAGGAAGGATTTCCTTCCTTAAGGATAAAAATTTTTTGTCAGGAAGAGGTAGGTTGGTGGATCTGTGACTTGCTAACAAGATTCTGATTTTTGACTTCTCTTTTCCTCCTTAACCTTTGCAACTCTTTCCTTGGTCTTCTCTGTTCTTTTGTTGGTTTAGTTTATAATCATATTGCTTTTCTCCAGAAATGCATTATTTATTTTTCCTTGACATGTAATTGTCACTTAATCGTACTTTCTTTTACTTTCTTTCTTTCTTCTCTTACTTTCATTTCTTCCTTCCTTCTTTTTTTACTTTGCTTTAATAAGTCACAAATGAAACAGTTGTTTTATGATGAAGCAACAGTTTTATTGAAAGAGATGAAATATAGTTAATTAAAATATTAACCAGATCCAAAAGTATTTATTTTCAAGAGTATGTTAAATTTTGATCTCTGAGGTGATACACTGCAATATTTTCAGATTATTGTTAATAATTATTTTGTTAAATATATTCTATTCCGTTAAATATATTCTAGCTGACAGGCTAAATAGAAAGTTGAAATGTTTTTGACCCTCTTTGAAATCACAATGAAATACTTATAAAATGTTTTCTTCAGGGTAGAAAAATAACTAGTGATAAATTTTTTTGTTTTGCAACATTTTAATGTTCAAAGGAGATTTTTAAAAATCTCCTCCTAATCATAACTATAAGAAACAATCTATAGTTGTATCAATATATATTGAGTGGTATAGGTTAAAAGATAAACAATTTCTAAGAAAAAAGTTTTATTTCCTCTTATTGATACCCATATTTAAGAAAACAGTAGCATAGGGGCGCCTGGGTGGCTCATTGGGTTAAAGCCTCTGCCTTCTGCTCAGGTCATGATCCCAGGGTTCTGTAATCGAGCCCCACATGGGGCTCTCTGCTCAGCAGGGAGCCTGCTTCCCTCCCCCCCCACCTCTCTGCCTACTTGTGATCTCTGTCTGTCAAATAAATAAATCTTTAAAAAAAAGAAAACAGTAGCTTAATAAAATAGGGTTAGAAATATTTGTCTGCCAAGGTAGTTCTGAATATAAATTATAGGTAATTCTAAAAATGATTAAGTTACTAAGGCAAAAAAAGGCAAGGAAAAAATTTTTTTAATCTGTGCCATTTTAATTCAAATGAATATAAAATATATCATGAAAGAGGAAATCTACCTTAGTCATTTCATAAATGAGAGCCTAAAGTTTAATGAAAAGACCTGAGAGACAATTTAATAGTACTGAGCATTTTTTATTGATATGTCTGTAGAAACCCCTGAACCTCTCTAGACCTGAGTTCAAATACAAAAAATATACAGTCTCTTCTCAGATTTTTTCACGAATCTATAATAACTAAAGAGAAGCGTGAATACATACACCCAGTGATGTAGGCACCTAACTTAAATGTGGCTTTTACAAGCCTAAAATGTCTTTCAACTTTTATATTTTATTTTGAAAATTAATATAAAGTTGGCTTTCTACTCCAAAATCTGCATTTCCTTTAATACAGATATAATATTTACAACTATTTATTGGCAAGGGAAGTGAGGGTGAGATGAGATGGAATAGTTGTCTTTTTTTTTTTTTTGAGATGGGATAATTTTCTACCTTGTTAACAGTGGAAATGATTTTACAATGAGTTCGGATTTGGAGAATTGTTCTAAATCAAAGGTAATGAACAACCTGTATTGTATTAGCATCCAGGCAGTTTCTTTGGTTGCGGGATATTTCTAGAATTCAAGCTCTTATAAAAAAGTTAAATAAATATAGCAGAGTCATTTCACTGCTTTATAGGCTACATCCTGGTAATTAATCCTTGAGGATAGATTTCTCTGTAATTAATCTCTAACAAAAGATTTCCAGGAGCTTGCAAAAGAGGTGATACATTGCAATATTTTCAGATTATTTTTAATAGATATTTTGTTAAATATATTATAGCTGACCGTCTGAATAAAAAATTGAAATTTTTTGACCCGCTGACTTATGCCTTTTGAAATCACAATGAAATACTTATAAAATGTTTTTTTTAGAGTAGAAAAACACTAATGATAACATTTTTTGTTTTTGCAACGTTTTAATTTTCAAACTTCATAAACTAATAATCTCAACCAGTCATAACCCCTACAATTCTTTACATCCAATTCTCAAACTTCATTTATATTGCAGTAATCCTATATGTAATAAAAGCATCTCTTAGTTACTGATGCAAAATGTTTAACCTCATAGACAAATATGGATGAAATTAGCTAATGATGTAGGATATAATAATTGTCATGAAGAGTAAAGTAATTTATCTAATCCAAATGCTAATCTTTTGTGATTACTTTTAACTTCTTACAAAGAAAAATAATCAGGCATTTGGGTTAGCTATGAATTTCTTTTATTTATACTACTCCATCATAATTGATGATTAAGGGTTGACTAGAATAAATGAGAGTATTAAACTAAAATCTATTGAAGTTACTTTTCTCTAGTTTTCATATTTAATTTATGAGACAAATCTTTTTTGAATTCTTTCTGAAGTTTTTCAGTATTAGCTATTATACCTTGTTCAGGGACCACAAGAAAATCATGTAACAGTTGAATTACAGCCACTTCTGGCTTTGATAACAACCACATGGGTTTTCTAAAGTCGTTTCTTATGACAGTTTCAAATTTACAAAGTCAGATTTATATACAGAAAATTGATGTCAAGCATTGGACAGATGAGCTTTCTGTTCCCACATCTTTGTTTAAGTTGGTATTATTTTAAAAAAATAAAAATAAAAATAAATTGGTATTATTGTCTATTTTTCACATTTAGAGTTAACGGGTGACTCATAACTCATCAAGTTTCTGTATTTGCACTTGCATTTGGAACTGAAATGGTTCAGGGAAAAAATTTTCCCATAAATAAATATAATAACATTAAATATCTTCCATTGATGGAAAGAGAGACAGATAAACACACAAGACAGAGACACATACACATCTTATAAGCCTCATTTTTTTTCCAACCCATTTATTTTCAGGCCTATAGAGGGAATCTAAATATAAACTGGAAGTCAGGAACTGTGGATGTTTTTCCTAGATTTGTCATTAACAAATAACCTTGAAGAACAAATAACAAAATACCTCATGTTGCTGGAATTTATGTAATTTTAACTCTTCTGGAAATAAAAGACAATGTAGAAAATGGTGTTCACTTGTTAACAGTTCTGAAAATCTTGTTTCTAAAAGTTCTCAGAAAGGAGCATGAGGCATTAGACTATATTTTTAATGGGAAATTACGTACTTTATCTTTATAATCAAGATATTGTGAGTCTCCACTTAAAATAGGAAATTGTTTTGATATAAAGATGTTCTCTAAGATCAAAGAAAATAGCACAAATGAAAGAGTAGATATTATAAGTTCACTGCCCATTCAGAAGCCCTCTCTTATAGTGTTGCCATTCTAATTAGTATTAGACTAAGAAGTATTGACTAAGAAGAATAAGAATTGGTGATTATCTCTTGGGTATAACATTTAGCTAGTGCTGAAGAATTAATAAAAACTTTATCAAGTAAAGCCAAAAGTTGACATAATTCCTATATACCAAGATGCTTTTTTTTTTTTTTTCAAAATAAAAATTCCGTTTTCTCAGTATTATTCCTAAGCAATCTCCATATGCTATCAGAGAGATCCTAAAAGGGATAAGACAATCTATACCCTGTCTCTAGGAAATGTAATTTTGTAGCATGGTCAGGTTTCTTATTTTTCCTGAGGATTTTAACACTTGGAACCTGGCATCACATTATCACATTGATGCTTCCTCTACTGTCTTAAAAAAAAAAAAAAAAAAGAAAGAAAAAGAAAAAAACAGGACCATCACAGGTGACTTGACCTATGTTGGTCTGAATGGAAACCATCATTTTTCATGTGTAGGACCCATGGCATAAAAGCACTTGGTCTGAAGCTTCTTCACCCTTCTTCCCTACCTTTTTTGTTTGTCTTCCTCTCTAACCAAGTCTTAGTTCTTATTATAGCTCTATGAAAAAGCAAAAAAAAGAAAAAATTCTAATTTGTATCTCATCTAATAAAACACTTTGTGTTGAGAATCTTCTGTTTCTCTGTTATATAGTGATGTGAAACCAGTTTTTAAAATAGTAGTTACACTATTAGTTTCCCCTGTCTTACCCAAGAGGAAAATTCAACTGAAATAAAAGGAAGTTTTGAGGGAGTGAATGTATTTAACATTGGTCTGGCATTAAAATTTTCTGGTTGGGCAGCACAATTGTTTAATTGGGAATCTCAGTGACAGCTGAACAACCTCAGTGCTTGGGTCAACAAGCAGAGGAGCTTCACTCTGTCACCTATCAAGAATGATGCTTGTTAGAACTGATCTTTCCTCTAAGAGAACACTCATGTTTTAGTCATACCATTGATGTTTTCTGATATTACAACAGAATAGACACTATAACACTTAAAGAGACAATGTTCTCTGCATAGACATATTTGTAATTCTTTGTTCTTCCTAAACCAAACGCAAATGTAACACTACTCCAGATACTGCTACATCAGAAGTCCCCAAGATAACCAAAAGTAAGTCCCCATTTCCTAATCTCAGGAATAATGCTATAATAAAGACAATTCTAGTGACCAGCCTATTTGCAGAGCATGTCATATAGCCTCTGGGTTAGTTAACTCCTTGGCTTCCTAAGAGATTCCTCAAAGAGTCAAATGATGTTTTTGCATGTTTTACTTACTAATGTGTAGAAAAATTTTTAAGTTCACTTTTTCTTTATTCTGTCTTTTTTACCCATCTTCCCTCATTGTAGCAAATTAGACGGCCGGATGAAAGCAAAGGAGTTGCTAGTAGAGTTGGATCCCTCAAAGTAAATATGTTTCTAACATTTTTTGGCAAGATTTCGTCTATAGCCTACACTTCTTCCTTTTTGGAGGGTGGTGGGAGGAAGGGGGCTTTTTCCATTTTTCACCATCCCATTTTTTTTATTTTAATATTTTTATTGGCTGTTGGGTCATTTTTTTGTTGTTGTTGTTTGTTTCAGCTACACATAGAGCAACCAGCTGAAGGCAATATGCCAAATAACTAGCTTTGAATGGCACCACAAACAAGAGAAAGGGCAATTGTCTCATTATAGGTGCCTATAATTTGGGGTTCTGGAGTAAACCGTTCCTCTGATTGATGTCACTGACTATGTGTTAAGTTCCTTTTACACAGAGAACTAATATTTATTTTCAGAATATTATCTCTTCTTTTTGCTTTTTTTATAAAAAGTAACTAAATGTTATGTTAGTGTCATTACCATTTGTAGTTCACTCCAGAAAAAATAATTACTATGAGTTAGTAACATGTATTTTATATACATATATACACATATAGATGTGTGTGTGTATACATATATAAAATCTTAAGAATTAGAAAAGGAATTTTATATGATGCAGGTATAATGGGCTCACATATAGCTAATAGTATTTGAACACTTTTAATCTCCTTTTATTTGTTTTTTTAAGTTAAAAAATTGATATAACAATCAGTGGAAACCAACATATATCGAAATGTTTGCCCATTTGTGTATGTCATCTGCTAATACACAATTTAAGGATTTCTCTTATGATGGTCCCATTTGCTAGTTGTTAAATATCCATTTGGTCAATATATCTTGGGCACTCGATACTCTAACATTCAATGACAATGAAAAGATAAGCCAGTCATCACCCTTTAGAAACAGAGACATAGCCTTTGATCACTTTTAATGCTGCCACCATAAATGCAAGTTAGAAAATTTGCTGAATTTTAAAAATATGCAGAAGAATTTCCCCCCAGATTAACTATACTTATATCTCAATCCCATTTGTCCTAACAGCAATAGTAACTGTTAATCAAAATGACAGTTCACTGCATTGGGATATCCCAAAATTCATTAACTACCTTGAGGGCTATTATTAAGTCAGTTCAAAATTTTATACATCTCCCATTTATTTCCATTTAACAATTTATGAAGCACTAATTTTTGCACTCCTTCCTCTCCTTGCCTCTTCTGCCTTCTTAATTTTACTTTTTTGTTGTTGTTTATTTATTTGTGTGTGTGCACGCAAATGAGTGCACATGGATGAAGGTGTGTCTGTATGTTTGTGTCCTTTATCCCAGACAAGCCATCTTCTCTGTTCTCTAACACTGCTGTATACTGGGTAGCATTTTTGTTTTGTTTTGTTTTTAATGTTTTTTCACTAAGAATAATGAGAGGGGATGGGAAGTGTTGATTATATGCCTCTTTCAAAATCAAGGCAAGTTAAAATTATTCAGTCAGAAAAATATAAGTTTATGTATCCCAGTGACATATCAGTAGCATTCCTCACTGTCTACTTGTGAGGTATCATATTTTACCTTTGTCTTTAAGGGAACATAAGTCCATTATTGTTTAGAGTATGGATTATGAGCCAGATTCAAATGAAAAAGTGAAGTGTGAGATAACTTTTTAGAAATTATTGATAGTGAAAGATAAAATGGCATCCATAAGTGCAGCACCATCTGCTATAAACGATTGTATGTGCAAGTGCTCATGTGTTTAATTATCTTTAAGTTCAGTTTTTGGCTGTAGAGAGCTTTAACTTAAAATTGTATATTTATTATTTTTAAGTACATATATACACACATGTATATGTATAAGATCAAAGATACATGTTAGGGTTCAATCAGTTTAATATGGTTTCAGCTTTAAATCAAAAAGTGTGTTTGGGAAAAGCAAACCTATAATTTCTAATATTTTTACTCCATAATGTACCAAATAGAAAATTTTAAATTGAATCTCTAGAATATTATAAAGATAGTTATAAGATTTATTTTTTCCAACACTTTGGGGAGAAAAGATGCTATAATTAAAATAAAAGTTGGCTTCCTAGTGACAGGTTTATTGAGCATGTATTCTTGTGTTACACAAAGATCTCTAATGTTTTGAAATGTTTGCCAAAGGCAGTGAGAAATGTATAATGCTATGATCTTATTTTTAAAAAGGAAAAAAGAAAATGGAAAAGAGAACAAGTTGCTATTTCAATTCATTTTCTGATGTTTACATGTAGCTCCATCGAAAGCTGGAGGAGCTCAGAGATCACCTAGAAGGCAATGTGAAAGGATACTCTCTCAGAGTAAATGTACGATTTCACTCGGTGATTTTTTTTTTCCTAAACTTCTGCTGACTGGTAATTCCAAATCTGATTGGTTTGTCCTCTCATCTCCATCTTTTTTACTTTCTGTCTCTTTTCTCCCTATCTCTTTCTTTCCTAGCTGTAGCTTCATGCTCACATTTATGAAATAAAGATTAAGTTGGCAGGAAAGAGGACACTTAAGCCACACTAGCATTGCAGTTGATTTAATAACTTTATGACTCCAGTGCAAAATAAAAATTTTCTTTTCAAAATCTTTGTTTCTTACACAATTGTTTAATTTTCTGAGAATGTTTTCATGAGACTTCACTTGGAGCTTTACCATTGACTGTGTCTTCTGCCCCTTGTTGGATTTGTCAACAAGACAATAAATTATTGGCTGGATCCAAGCGACAGAGCCTTGATGATTCAATTCCATTTGTCAAGGAAAATGATCAATGTTAGAGTATCATCATAGATAATCTATCAAATAGACACATTTTTCTAAGTTAATAGACTTCTCTTAACTCAAACTCTTTGGGAATAGCTATAAGATTCTTCTGTTTAAAAAAATTAGGCAGTAAGCATCTTCAGTGTCATATAACATCTTATAAATACTTGAGATAAAGGCTAATTTACCCAAGACAACACTTTGAAGGAGAACAATACCTTATAGCCACTCAATACTGTACATGTGTCAGATAAGCAATACTAACAATCATATTTTTTGTGACCTATAGAGCTCAGACTCAGAATGCTTCATCTTCTCCTGAATGTATCTTTTCAAGAGAAATGGAAATAAAATCTCTAAAATGGTTTCTGGTATAAATATTGCAGAAGAAAAGCAAAATTATTACACTAAATAATTTCTCATTCTGTTTGGCTCTGACATCCCATTCTTGGGGCTTTTTAAAAGTTTCTATCAATCCTAGCCTGGATTTACTTCTCCCAACATTATTGCCATACCTTTAATTCATATTGCTGTAATAGTTTTGTTATAAAGAGTAGAATAAACAATAATAGTAATACAGTAATTCTCTGGCTTCTCAGCTTGTTTTTAATTATGTACCATACATAGGTATTTATGTCTCTATATTATACTTCTGATTACTCAAGTCGAAAGTTGTTTTTATGGTATTAATCATTAAATTCTGATTGCAATTAATGCAAGTGTCTTGCTTTTCTATTTTCTTGTGAACCAGTCCTTCTTTTCTATGAATATTCTTACAGAATTTGAAAGATCAACCATAATCACTCCCAGAATTATTCTACTATCTTAAAAAGATTAGTATGAATTTTATGATTAAGTCAGTCTAAACATACCTGAATATTATTCTAGAAAGCCCTAAAGAGATTCTGACAATATTAGTAAATGTATTTCATGTCATACTCTCTGTAACCAACAATGAGAAGTGATGGTGGTTTTTTTTTTTCTCCATCAAACCAAAACTAGAAAGTTATGACTTCTTAAGGTCTATATGGAAGAGATTTATGTTAGATTAGGATTAAAAGTTTTGTGCTTCAAAGATTAAATTATATACATTCCACTTTTCAATTTCTTTTTTTAACACCTGTACTGCATGGTACAATATGTAATAAGTAGTAACCCCAATGTCTTCATCTTTTGTTTCATTATGCTGGGTCACACTTTGTTCCGATTATCTTTTTTTCTAAAAAGATTGAATATTAGGTAAATCATTCTAAGATTCCCTTTAACTGGAAATGTATGGGGAGGAAAACTATCAAAAGGCAAATTGTATCTTCAGTAGAGAGTTCAGCTTAAAGGAGATGCATATCAAATATTTATCTGAGTGTTCAGGTTCTCCCTTTCCTTTTAATTCCCATTACCCCAGAATACCTTAAAATAACCCTTTCATGTTAACAGTTTTTGCTTAGAAGCAGAATAAAGTTATTCTCAGTTCCATAAGCTATATAAACAGATTTTGTTTCTAAAATGAGATGAATTGGCATATAATGACCATTCTATTTTGCAAAAATTTATTGTAGGCATCTATATACAAGAGTAAGTATATGAGTATCTTTTAATTCATTGAAACATTTCTAAATAGTTCAATAAGATGGAAGATTAAAAACCATGTTTGCACTTAAATGTTTTATTTAATAGTTGGAAAATGAGACATCATTCAAATGTCTGTGATAAGGATTTAATTAAATCATTAATACTTCAATGGGTATCATCTATATGATATATTATTCTTTAGAGAGAAAAGAATCCTGCATCCTTAATTATTTCTGATAATCAGTGATATAAAGTAGAATATTCTAAAATATAATTTTTGGAATAATAAACTTTATGTATTTTTCATATGAAAATATATTTTATCCTATACTGGCACTTTTATAGCAAAAAGTAGGATATGTCAGATTCTTGAATTATAAGTTAAGAATGTATCATCATTTTTTATACATGGTACAAAGCAGAAGTATTCTGAACCCCAAATGAGTTTTTAGTAATTTTAATAACAAAACTGTCATCTTGTGCCTTTACAAATTATTTATCTTATAAGCAGAGTTTGCCTAATTTAATGACTTCAAAATTTACTACAAATCCTTAGACTAATTATGTGTTGAGAATAATGACTAGAAAATAACACCACATAAAGGAAAAAATTATCTTTACATTGAAGAAGGTGTGAGATAGATAGTTTTTTTAAAAAACATCTCCACAATGGAATATTACTCAGCCATCAAAAAGAATGAAATCTTATCCTTTACATCGACCTGGATGGAACTGGAGGGTATTATGCTGAGTGAAATAAGTCAATCAGAGGATGACAATTATATGGTTTCACTCATATTTAGAATGTAAGAAATAGTGCGGAGGATCATAGGAGGAGGGAGGGAAAACTGAATGGGAAGAAATCATAGAGGGAGACAAACCATGACAGACTCTTAATTGTAGGAAACAAAATTAGGGTTGCTGGAGGAGCAGCAGGTGGGGGAATGAGGTAACTGGGTGAGGGCCATTAAGGAGGACAGGTGATGTAATGAGCACTGGGTGTTATATGCAACTGATGAATTACTGAACTCTACATCTGAAATTAATGATGTACTATATGATGGCCAATTGAATTGAAATTGAAAAAAAAATCAAGTACATGAATCTAGTCAGAAGAATATTAAAAGTTAGGCTTAAGATTGAAAAACGTGTGAACATTTGAATTGAAAAGCATAATACAAACTAATACCTTATTTAGATAATATAAATCAAGGTAAGTTTACAAAGTTGAAGCTAATTAAGGAGTGATGGGGCCCTGGAAAGTTTGAGTGTTGAAATATTCAGAGAAAAAGAACATAAATGCTCATTAAATAAAGACAAGTAGAAAGAAAAGAAAGGAGAGGAGTAAAAATGCCACAAAGCTGCACATTTTATGTTTTCATTTAGTCTATGTAGTGTGATAGTAAATTTCTAATCAGCTACGAACATATACACATAGGTTTTGGGTAAGCAAATATGTTAATTTTTTAAGGGTTTTGACAAAAAATAAAAGGGAAGATGACTTATGAAAACAGACTATTGGCACATAAGCAAAGTAGGAATTAGGCAGTGAAGTAAAAGGAATGTGATAGTTATAAGTACTTGTTATGATAACATAAAATAAAAGGATGTGTTATTTGAAGTAGAAAAAGTTAAGGGAAGAGTTATCACTTAAAATATGTTTTTAATAAGTTTAAGAAAAATATCTGAATCAAGTCATAAAGTAATGTGTTTTAAAGAATGATTTTTAAATGTTTAACAATTTTCTGAATGCTGAAATAAGACTAATATGAAATGGGATCAATATAAATAACGGATTAGATAGTTGTGATTTTATAGATTTTTTTTAAGATCAGCATTTTCATTGCAGTCTTAGTTCTGAACAACTGTTCTTATATTTCTGATGAAGTGTTTTGGGGCTTTTTTTTGCTTTTTTATATTCATCAAATTAATGCTATAACTCTGGGGTCAGCAAACTACATCTCCTGGGCCAAATCCTGTTTCTCTTTTGTGGGCCACAAGCTAGGAATGATTTTTGCATTTTTAAATGATGGAGATGACCAAAAGAATGTCATTTCACAGCACGTAAAAAGCACATGAAATTCAAATTTCAGTGTCCAAAAGTAAAGTTTTATTGAAACACAGCCACATTCATTCATTTGCATATAATCTATGGTTGCTTTTGCACTACAAAAGTAAAGATGAACAGTTACAGTAAAGACCATATGGCACGCAAAGTCAGAAATGTTTACTATCTATTTACAGAAAAAGTTTGCTGAGACCTGCTGTAACAAGCTAGTGTGTCAAAATGACAGTAACAGAGAAGTGATTACAATAGAGACTCTGTAAAATTATCTTCATTTTAGAGCTTGAGGAAAAGAAAGCTGCTGATTTTGGGGGGATGGTTTCAGAATATTCTGCCTGGAAGCTTATATCTAAAAGAGTTAATAAACTGAAATCTTCTATCTTTACATTTTTAGTCATCTGTTTGCCATTGTTTTATCATACACACACACACACACACACACACACAAAGTAAACCCACCATGGGATTAACATTAAACCCATCAAATATAGAACTGTCATATAGATAAAGTATAGCTTATAAATTACTCTTTGTTGAGGAGCACCCCTACAGAGATTTAGGGTAAAAAGATAAGTTCCAATCTTGTTCTCTCAAACTTTTAAAAAATGTATTTTAAGAGTATTTTTGCTGCACACTACATTTTTCTGTTTATCGCTTCAATATATTTTATTAAAGACAAGACCACCTTTTGATTTTTCATACATAACTGCACCAAGAAATCATTCCGTCTACAGGAAGTTTTGTAAAACTGGCAAAGACACCCTGACAGGATCAACCAATATGTCTTATCTTAACAGCACTTGAATATCTAAAAGGCATCTGCATTGAATCAGCCAACCCTGACTAAAGTAAGAAAGAACAGCAAATAAGCATTCAGTAGCTTTTGAATGAGTGAACGTCAGTTTATCTATATACTCTACTTTCTCAGGCAAATTTTAGAGTCTTTTGTAGATTCTTTGAGCCTCCTAATAAGTCTTCCTTGTGTGATGTTTTGGCACTTGCTCATATTAATAATATGCATTTGTTTACTCTTTAATTTACAATAATTATGTATCATCCTGAGTAGCTTGGTAGATGATGTATTATAAATATGACCAGACTACAGTAATGATGAAGATGACAGTAAATCAACTTTAGTATTATCTGTTTGGAAAGCAGGCTAATTTTGCTACTTTTCACTTTGTTAGAATTTGCTTAACTTGCATGTTAATACAATTCTGAGATTTCACTTCTACTGAATAACAAAAATCTAGCTGTTTTTAGAACAAAAAAAAACTCATCTAATACTTACAAAATCTCCTTTTAGTAGCTAAGACATCACAGAAGTGGAAATGATACACACTGTGAGATGTTTAATGCTTATTGCAGAATTGCCATTCTCAGAATTGACTTTAATACAAAAATAAGGTACTAATAAAAGATCTCCTTGGCAAGTAAATTTCCCTAATAACAGAAAATGGAGAAGTGATGAGGGGAAAAAAGATAAGACTCAAACTGTTTTGAAAGATAAAGTTTTTCAGTTTTATGGATATACAGAGACAGAACAAACGTGCATAGCAAAGTTTTCTTAGAACTAACACCTTGCTGAAGAAAATTAGATGTGTATATAGTTGGAAAAAAATGTTAATTTCTTAGTATGTATAGAATTTACCATATTTTAGGAAATACCTCAAAGTAACCTATTAAGTAGCAGTGATAACATTTTATCACAGATCTTTGTGATAGTAAATATAAAACCTTCTCAACATCATTTCACATAGTTCAGTTTTTTTAAATATAGAAGAAAAAGAGTTTGTATATTCATTTATTCATTAAACACTTACTGAGCACCTGCAACAATTTGCTGTGCTCAGTGGTAGAAATACAATTGAACAAATCAGATAATAAGGACATTTCTGATTTCTCCACTGTGCCATCTTCTATATCTTCATTTCCCCCACCCTACCTTTGCATTTTGTAACTGCAAGGAGAATTTGTAACTAGAGAATGCATATTTAAAAATTTAACTCACCTGGTATTATTAACAACCTAATGAAAGAAGAGGCCGGAGAATTGAACATGGCAGTGTGACAATCTATAATTTTCTATAAACAGAAAATTATCAATTCAAAGCATGAAGATTAAACATGTTTTTGAGTATAAAACAGCTGTTTTAAAAATATCAGTAAAGCATTCTGATAAAAGATAGATTTGGATAAGTTTTGTGTTTCAATTTTTGCCTTTTATGGTGTTTTTAGTGATATATACATTAATGTATCATATATACATACATGTGCATATATGTGTATGTATATATGTGTGTATATATACATATATATGTATATATGTATGAAGATTCAGTAGTACTGTGAATGGAGTAATAGGAACAAGACATCAGAATCAAAACACTGAGCTGGCTTTGGTGCCCTCTTTAAAAAGCAAGATGAAGATGTACAGTAGAGCTCTCATCTTATAAATAACCTCACATGTAGTTTTCTAGTGTTCCTAAACCAATGAAGATCAGTGTAGTACTACAGGAGAAAAATGATTAGTGTTCTACTTTCCAATTAACCTTAATGAGCATCTCCTCAGCAAGATCATACCAGATCTGATAAGAGGGAGCCATCTCTGTCATGGATTTTTTTTTTTTAAGCTAGGTATTTTTTTTTTAATCACAAGGTTCTCCTCCACTATCTTGAGCCTTGAGATTTCAAACTCAGGTGTCTGCTTATAAGGCTGTCTTGTTATCTGGCAAACGTGTTGGTGATGGAGCCATCTAATCTTCTGAGACCCTTACTATGCTATCATTTCCTCTTTAACAGTGTTTTCTTTTCCCCACTGCAAAACCAGGCTCGGCTTCCCTCGTGCTCATCTACCTATAGTGTATCTGAGGTATACTTTGCACGTGTTATCTTACATGGTCAACAACATGCTCGCCGTCACCATTCTTCTTATTTTATTTTCCTTTTGCCTTTATTTATTTTGCCTTGCATTTTGCACTTGGCTGAAAGGGATAAGGGTACCAAAGGGGAAAAGTTATCAGTTTCGGAAGGAATTTTCTGTTTTTATACTGTACTGTTTTCTGAGTAACTTTGGAGGGAGAGGGCAGTCACTGTATCATGTTGAAATGGTTAAAGTCTGAATAACCAACATGATTGTTACCATCACTTTAATTCCATAAAAATTCCTTTGAGCCAGGTAATTTGTCATTAAATATTGGCTAAAGACAAAGATTCTGGTTTATAGGCCTGTATAGGTCTCTCTGGTAGCTGAAGATATAGAATGAATTAGTGACAGTCTTGTCCCATTAACCATAGATAAAACATCCCAAATTGGCTATTAAATGAAAAGTTAATATGATTCCCCTGTTTTTATGTAAAATGGAAGACTCATTCCTTCTTTAAAAACTGATTAGGTCTCTTGGGAAAATAGTTTTCTTAAGTGATACTCGTATTTGTATAAGGTTCTTATAGTCTGGAAGATTAATTTTATAATCACTCATGAGATTCATGTTCTTTTGACAAACTATTTTATATGACATTTGAACTATGTTTTTTGCCTTTTTAAGGGCCTAATTTCTTATTCTTACTGTGTACAACCATAGCATATCTGTTTCTGTTTTTGTGAAACGGATTCATTGAAATATTAACAGATTCTGAATATACTTTAAATCTACTTTCCAAAGCAGAAGGGCACTGTTGAGTAACTAAGAGAAAAGAGTATTTGTGCCTCAAAATATGGCTGTAAATAAAAGTAATATCCTGTGAATTTTAAGATCCTAATTTTTTCCAGACAAAACATACTTCTACACAATTTCGTATTGTTATCTTCATTTTGATTGCAGAAATATCTCAAAAATGTCATGGCACTATCTAAAGTACCAGGTAGTGTATACAGAACCACAGCCAGGACAACATCTTTTGACTTAGAAGGAATAGCTTGATCAAACCACTGGCTTCACAAGGTTGAATGTATTGAATAAAGAGTATTAGAGCTATCTTCTTTAATTTTTTCCTTTGCAAGTTACAGCTGTTTTAGATTTTTTTCTCTTAAAACTGATTTTGTAGAGAATTAATTTCTTCTTGAAATACATATCTGTAGGGAAAAGAAAGTAATGAAAAGCAAATAAATTACTTGAGATATCAACAGACTTTTGAGAGACAAGGTTAATATCATCTCATCACCACATTTTCCATAGGTCTTTTCTTAATTCCCCAGAATTATGATTCCCAGTGTAAAAAATATATAACGCATTTCTTTCTGACACTTCATCCAGGCAATTCTCCATTTTCCATGAGAGTGTATAAGAAGTCTACCATTGGCATCATCTTCAATCCCAGTCTACAGCATCCATCAGGGTATTACTTTCTCTGTAACAGCATGTATGCAGGAGGGTTCTCAGGTTGGAATGTGGAACTGGCTTCTGGGGGGATGGGATTGTGTATGCTGTAGCATTTCCTCCGTAGCACTCAGCTCTTAAATGAACTCTGGCTTTATCTGGATTTGTTACTTTCATTGTGACACTTTCTTAGCTTTATTTATTTGTCATAAAATGTGTTTCTCTTTTTGTCATTTGTGGTAGGGCTTTTATATTCCCAATGACACATCTCTGTGGACTTCATAAGTGGTATTTATGTTTAATTTACAATGCTATAAAGACCAATAAGACCATGAAGATGGCTTAGGGAATCTAATATTCATGATAACACTTCAGGCAGAATAACCTTCCATAATTTTTTCTACTTCATCTTAAATTGGTGAACAATTGTTTTGTAAAATTTTAGACTATGAGTCTTAATAATTAGAATTTCAGTAAATATCCCGATATTTCAATTTTTCATAAGGAAGCCTTTTGATGGGATTGTTCGTTAACTGTATTTTTTATTTTATAGCATCAGTGGAGGTAGCCAAACTTTCCATGACCCAATCTCTTCTTCCCTCACATTTATACCATCTTCACTGACCTTAGTACTAAAGGAAGAATTCTCCAGTACCTAATATAGCACACTGGCTTTATCAATTTCACGTCACTATCTTCTGTGTCATTCATAAGACTGAAAAATAAGCTATGTTCAAAAATGAGTCTATCCCTAAGTTATTCAAGAACAAGATAATTTCTAACCTTACCTGATACTACTCAGCAAATATTACTCCATGTAGTTGATTGCCCCTTTGTAAAAATTCCAGTTCTTTTACTATATGACAAGCTCTGTGTTTGACATCTCATTGATCTTATTTCAGTTAGTCTTAACACAAGCTGTTTAGAGAAGATATTAGGGTAATCCTGATTTTATAAGCCAGGAAACTGATCTCAAAGAGGTTAGGTATCTTGCCTTAAGTCATAAAGTTTCCAAATGAGTGTCAGAAAATTGTTTTTTTCTTAAATACCATGCTTTCTGGCGTTCAGGAGTTATTAAAAGTCATCAGCTCTGCATGACATGTAATAATAGCCTTGTATTTTCACAGTATATATTTACCTGGTTCAGGCTGATGATATAGTTTTTGGTTTTATCTTATGAGAGGATTTAGATGTACCTATAAGATACAAAGCTTTAATGCAGGAAATACTAGAAAGACCTTCCTCTTGTAATTTATTATTCTTATTTTTCTTATATTTGGTCATTCAACAAGTATATATTGAATACCTACTATTTCTTCTTTAAATGTAATTATAATCTGCTGGCTATGTCTTGACCTTTGGAACTGGCTTCACATTTAGAATGCATAGAATACCGTGAATGTAATGAGGTCAATGTCACAGGTTCTACATGATTGTTCATCCCCTCAAATAAAAAAAAAAAAAGAAAGAACTCACCTTTCAAATTCCCAACTAATCTCAGTTTTGCTCCAGCATTGTTCCACCAGTGTTCATTTTTTAAAATCCTTTGAAAAAATTGCTTCAGAATTCACTTAGTTTAGACAAAAGCCAGAATTAGTACAATCCCTTTATAGAGATAGTGCTCTCTGACTTATTTGAAAAGCTGAAATATACACTAGATATAAACCTTTTATGATTTGTAACAATAAAAAAATAAACATGGAAGACTTTAAAACCTTATCTTTAATGTCTTAGATTTCTCAGTAGCAAGGCTGATTTAGATAATTCGAAATTTTGAAGGTAAATTGATTTTTACTATTGTGTGGACAGAGACCAAGATTTGATTTAAATTTTTTAAGATTTTATTTATTTATTTATTTATTTATTTTGAGAGAGAGAGAGAAAACAAGCAGGGGGGAGGAGCAGAGGAAGAGGGAGAACCAGGCTCCCTACTGAGTGGAGATCCTGTTGAAGGACTCCATCCCAGGACCCTGGGATCATGACCTGAGCCAAAGGCAGATGCTTAACTAACTGAGCCACCCAGGTGCCCCAATTTTATTTTTATTTTAATGCTTTAAAACTTTTAGCTACCTAAAGAAACACTGGCATTTTAAGTTGTAGCATGCAAAACAGTTGCCCCTTGAAGCCACCACACTTTTAAAATACTAATTCTGATCTAAACAAACCTTGGCTGACTGATAGTTTGGGCCTTCTGCAAATGTAAACTTCAGTTGAATTGCAGATAGTATATCTACATAGTCAAGGGTGGAGGGAAAGCTGGAAGGGAAGGAAGAAAACTGGATTTTAAATACTGCAACATTTCCTCCTCAAAAAAAAAAAAAGAGCCATTTTTGAACCATCAACAGGACTATAAACTTCTCCATTGGAAGAAACTAATAAAATAAAATAAAGATTCTACACTGTGAAATGATCACCTCAGATTTTCTACTTCATGAACTCTCACTTAGAAAAACTGTGAATAATCGATTTACTATTTATTTCAGTATAGTTTTCTGTGGTGTTCCACTCTTTCCTGTCACTCTTATGTTTACTATTTTCATTCTGTTTGTGTATAATACTTGGGAATTTGGAGATAATGTGAAGAAATTTGTTAGAAATGAAATCTTTTAATACACTACAACTTCTGCTCACCAAAGTTTCATAATTCCTACCTCAGTTTTGAATTTTTTAAAAGTAATCAGAGTAGAGAGAGGGGCAAGATGGCAGAGAAGTAGGAGACCCTGTTTCAACTGGTCCCTAAAGTGAGCTAAATGTCTACCAGAACACTCTGAACACCCAGAAAATCAGCCTGAGATATAAGATTATATACTTCTGGATCTCTCCAGAGGCAGAAGACATCAGTGGAAAGGTAAGTGGAGTGGGAACGCTTGGACTGATATCAGAGGATAAACAGAAGGGGGAGGGAGCCACCAGAAGCGACCCATTGGAAAGTAATACCCCAATATGGAAGTGCCCTGTGGTTGGGACCAGCATTAACTTGGAGTCTGGTTAAAAGCACTCAAAAAGAGCAAAAGATTTTAAGGTGCATCTGATGGAATCGGATCACCAAGATGCATGATACTGGCAAAAAAAACAGACACACAGACCAATGGAACAGAGTAGAGAGCTGAGATATGGACCCACAACTCTATGATCAAATAATCCTTGACAAAGCAAGAAAAAATATACAATGGAAAAAAGACAGTCTCTTCAATAAATTGTGCTGGGAAAATTGGACAGCTATGTATAGAAGAATGAAACTTGACCATTCTCTTACACCATACACAAAGATAAATGCAAAATGGATAGAAGACCTCAATGTGAGGCAGGAATCTATCAAAATCTTAGAGAAGAACATAGGCAGCAACCTCTTTCAAGACATGTCTCCAAAGGCAAAGGAAACAAAAGCAAAAATGAACTTTTGGGACTTCATCAAGATAAAACACTTCTGCACAGCAAAGGATACAGTCAACAAAACAAAGAGCAGCCCACAGAATGGGAGAAGATATTCACAAATGACACTACAGACAAAGGGCTGATATCCAAGATCTATAAAGAACTCCTCAAACTCAACGCTCAAAAAACAGATAATAATGTCCAAAAAATGGGCAGAAAACGTGAACAAACACTTCTCCAAAGAAGACATACAAATGGCTAACAGACACGTGAAAAAATGTTCATCATCATTAGCCGTCAGCGAAATTCAAATAAAAAACACATTGAGATACCACCTTACACCGGTTAGAATGGCCAAATACAACAAGACAGTAAACAACAAGTGTTGAAGAGGATATGGAGAAAGGGGAACCCTCTTTCACTGTTGGCGGGAATGGAAGTTGGTGCAGCCACTTTGGAAAACAGTGTGGAGAGAGCTACACTATGACCCTGCAATTGACTACCCCAAAGATACAGACGTAGTGAAAAGAAGGGCCATCTCTACCCCAGTGTTCAGAGCAGCAATGGCCAAAATCGCCAAACCATGGAAAGAGCCAAGATGCCCCTCAACAGACAAATCAATAAAGATATGGTCCATATATACAATGGAATATTATGCTTCCATCAGAAAGGATGAATACCCAACTTTTTTTTTTTAAAGATTTTTTATTTATTTATTTGACACAGAGAGAGATCACAAGTAAGCAGAGAGAGAGAGGAGGAAGCAGGCTCCCCACGGAGCAGAGAGCCCGATGCAGGGCTCGATCCCAGGACCCTGAGATCATGACCTGAGCCGAAGGCAGCGGCTTAATCCACTGAGCCACCCAGGCGCCCCTGAATACCCAACTTTTGTATTAACATGGATGGGACTAGAGAAGATTATGCTAAGTGAAATAAGTCAAGCAGAGAGAGTCAATTATATGGTTTCACTTACTTGTGGAGCATAAGGAATAACACGGAGAACATTAGGAGAAGGAAAGGAAAAGTGAATTGGGGGAAATTGGAGGGGGAGATGAATCATGAGAGACTGTGGACTCTGAGAAACAAACTGAGGGTTTTGGAGGGAGGGGGTGGGAGGGTTGGGGTTAGGTGAACCTGGTAGTGGGTATTAAGGAGGGCACATACTGCATGGATCACTGTGTGTGGTGCATAAATAATGAATCTTGGAACACTGAAAAAATAAAATTAAAAAGAAAATAAAGATGGTTTAAGAATTTTTAAAATAGTAATTAGAGTATATAAATTGTTTGGATCCAAATTAGAAAATTGGGGGGGGGCGGGGTGCGCCTGGGTTGTTCAATTGGTTGAACATCTGACTCTTGATTTTAGCTCAGGTCATAATCTCAGGGTTGTGAGATAAAGCCCCATGTCAGGTTCGGCACTGGGCATGGAGCCTGCTTAAGATTCTCTCTATCCCTCATCCTCTGCCCCTCCCCCAATCTCTCCCCATCTATAAATAAGTAAATAAATAAGAAAATTAAGTACATACTTTCCTCTGGCCTCCAAATAAGTGACCAGCCATAAAGGTAATGGGAAAGCATATTTCACAGGAATATTTGATAAATCTATCTAATCAGAACCTTCTTAGAAAATAAAAGAATTGATTGACTTTTTTTTAAAAAAAGATGATAGGTACTTCTCTCTACTTGAGCATACATTTTTAAATTTCCATGCTATAAAGATTTTTTTACAACTATTGTAGTTGACACTAGCGAATTTCTACTTATCCTTATATACTGCCTCAGCTTTGCGCAGTGGCAGTATCGTAGCCAATGAGGTTTATCCGAGGCGCGATTATTGCTAATTGAAAACTTATATACTGCCTCATCTAAGGCTGGTCATTTGAAATATAAAAGAGGTCTTCAATGAAAATAAGGCATGAGAATTTTAAAGTTTAAGATGAGGAAATAATGCATGAATAACAAGGTTGGTAAGTTTTTTAAGTATCTTAAGACCAAGATGGAGGCTATGCATATCTTCGAGAAAGAATAGGAAAGGAGAATCAACTCTCCTTTTAATTTTTCTAATACATATGAACTTGTAGCCAGATCTACTTTCAAATCTCGGCTTTCATAAAACAGTGAACTTGGCAAGTCCAATAGTAGTCACTCAAAAAATATTTAGGAAATGGTGGGTGAATACTCAAACAAATCATTAGTCAACTTTTCTAAAATTTGTAACATTTCTACATCTGAGTTTCAGGGAGAATTGTAATTATGAAAATCTAGTAGAGTCCCTGGGACCTGGTAAGCGTTAATTTATTGCTCTTCTTGATTCCTTAAGCTCTAATCACCTCAGACTTGGATTATTACAGTAGCTAAACAATTGGATTCTCTTTGTTAGTCCTTCTTTCTTCTTGAGTCAAACTAATCTTCCCAAGCACTACTATAATTCCCATCAGTTATCTAATCAAAAAAGCTATAATAGACTACCTCTGAGTTACTGTTTCAAGAGTAAATGTCTTTCTGCCTCTCTCCCAACATCCTTTATACTTTATACTTTATACAGCTGCTAATTATCTAACATTATTTTCCAGTGACCAACTCCTCCCAGTTTGCCCAGGACTTTTACTGATTTTAGCACTGAGAGTACCACCTCTGGTTTAAAATTAGAAATTCCATACTCCAGGAACCCCCTCAGTCCCTGTCATACAAGACAATTGGCAATTTTACCTACCAACCAGTCAAGGGGGCCCTTCTTGTTATACTACATTTCTTCTTTCTTCTTGGCCATTATTTGTACTATTTTGTCATTCTGAAATGCCCTCCTACACTTCATAGCTCCACTCTACCTTCCTCCAGAAAACTCCTACTTATTCCTAATCATTTTGAAGGGAATTTCAACTGTGCTTATAGACAGTATTACTCTATACTGCTTTTCCTTCTGCCTATTTGATGACTTTACTATCATTCCTTAAATGTTGATAATCAATTTGATTCACTCTCAGATTCTCATTTCATTTCTCACTATGTATCTGCATTGTCCAGCACAATAGCTGGTAGCCACGTGTGGCTTTAAATTTAAATTAATTAAAATTAATTTAAAATTTAGTTCCTTATTTGCAGCAGCCACACTTCAAATTCTCAGTAGTCAATGTGGCTAGTGGCTACTGTATTAGAAAGCATAGAAATACATTTTTTAAAAGATTTTATTTATTTATTTGACAGATTACAAGTAGGCAGAGAGGTGGGGGGCGGGGGGGGCACAGAAGCAGGCTTCCTGCTGAGCAGAGAGCCGGATGTGGGACTCGATCCCAGGACCCTGGGATCATGACCTGAGCTGAAGGCAGCGGCTTAACCGACTGAGCCACCCAGGTGCCCCTAGAAATACATTTTTATCACCAAAAAAAACTTCATAAAATCAACCGTTGTTATAATTATGATCATCACCATTCATCATCATTACTACTTCTATTTATATAGATATATAGAGAGATTTATATAGAATTATCAAGTAAAACTCTAGGAACTTCATGTATATTACTGTCATATATCACTGTCACTATTTGGTATCTACCTTGGCATCAACCAGCTACAGCTCACATCTCTCTCCAAAGTTATAAGCACCTTGAACATAACTCAGCCCCCAAATTTGTTCCTTCATGCTCTATTTCAATATATAACACTATGCAATGACTCAGACTAGAAATCTGAGTGTTATCTTATATCCCTTATGACCAGTCATAACCGAAATCCTATAGATTCAGCCTTTTTGTAGCTCTGGAACTACTTTCAATGATTTAATTGGACTTCTCGTCTGGATTACAAGATTAATCTCCAAACTAGTTTCTCTACCCTCATCATTAATTCCATGACTATCTCTAATCTATCTTTTCATTGCTTACCAGAATTAACTTGTTAAAATGTTAATGCAATCACGCCATTCCCCCATTTAAAGTTTTTCAGTGGCTCTCCATAACCCTTAGGAATTGCCCCGTAGTTACCTCATTGACTATTCCTCTTACCACCCCCTATTATGGTTAAAATTAGCTTCACCCACACTTTTTTTTTTTCCATTTCCCAGTTGCCACAATCCCTCATATCTGTGAATTACACTTGCCTTTTTCTCTGATTTTTTCCCCTTTTCTTCACCTAAGTTATAATTGTCCCTTAAAATTCTGCTTATACATCCCCGTTCCAAGAAGTCTTTCCTGATAATTTTCACCCAACCCTGCCCCCACCTGAGTTGGGAGCATCTCATGCATATCCCCACAGCAGTTTGTACTAACTTCTATAACTGCATTTATAATGATTTGTTGTAATTATATGTTTACTTAAACTGTTTTGATCTTGTATTGTGAGCTCCTGGAGACCAGAGGTTGCTTTTTTTTTTTTATTTCTTTTGAAACCTGTCAGTCAGAGGCTAGATCAATTTGAGGCAAACAGTAGGTATTCAGTAAGTGTGGGTTGAGTGAGTGAGTGAATGAATGACATTTCATTATCCCCTAATGGGTATATTTATAATAGCATTCACTCTGTTAATTAGATTATGAAATTTGGTTAGGTAAAGACATTGGCTTAGCTCATTTTGGGTTTTATTTCTTTTCCCCATCTAGCACACAGTAGCATTTATTAAACACATTGACCAGATCATGAGTTAGAACCCAGTTTCAAATATCCCATTATATGTGTCATATGTCCCTAAGATATGCATGCATTTTTCTGATTCCTAAACGTATATGGTAATATTGGTCAGTGCTTCTAAAACATTTTAGTTCTACTTTGCCTGACTTTTCCTACATTATCTCTGATATTCCATTTTTTAAATAAATAAATAACAGGGAAAACAACTTAATTTTTCTTGAATGTGGGCTCAATAGTATCAGTTACTCCAATCTCTACAACTCTAAATCCTTATTGAGCGTGGATATTATAGGAGAGAAGAAAGTCTCAAAATGTAGAATTGACTTTTACTCCCTGTTGTTGAAACCTGAAGTTTACCTAGAGCAGGACAGCTTTATTCCCTGTGACTCCAGTCAGTCTCTTTGATATCCTGTTTGAAAAACACTGGGAAATAAAGTCTGTAAAAAATCATGCTCTCATAAATTCAGTTAGGAATTCATATTGGAATCAGAATTAAATGAAACAAGATGGGATTGGGAGGGAGACAAACCATAAATGACTCTTAATCTCACAAAACAAACTGGGGGTTGCTGGGGGGAGGTGGGATTGGGAGAGGGGGAGGGGGCTATGGACATTGGGGAGGGGAGGCGAACCATAAGAGACTATGGACTCTGAAAAACAACCTGAGGGTTTTGAAGGGTCAGAGGTGGGAGGTTGGGGCAACCTGAGGGTTTTGAAGGGTCAGGGGTGGGAGGTTGGGGGAACAGGTGGTGGGTAATGGGGAGGGCACGTTTTGTATGGAGCACTGGGTGTTGTGCAAAAAGAATGAATACTGTTACGCTGAAAAAATAAATAAAATGGAAAAAAAAGAATTGATACACAAATATAGAAAGCTGAGGTTTATTGTTAACCAATAGGAAGTATTCCTTAGTTAGCTTTAAACAAAACTGAAGTCAGAATCTAGTGTTACTGAGTAATAAGTAAGTTGTACATAGGCCCTTGGTTAAAGCTTCTTCATCTACTACCAAGACACAAAGGGAGTATTGACATGCAAGTCAAAAGAAGGATCAATATATAAATTTCCAATGCCCTTTTTTGTTTTTATTGTTCTTATCCAGTGGTGAGGGAAATTGACATCAAAGTGAATTTTACTATTCACTGGGCTGATGCTCATCCCTCTTTTTCTTCACGTGCCCATATGTACCACAGACCAGCATTTGCCTCCATTTCTCTTCTTAATTTCTTAACCCAATTGGCTCTTCTATATGGGAGGGAATACCAATGTATGCTTGCACAGCTTCCAATAGATCACATATGTTTAATGAATTCAAAATAACTCATGGTCATATCCTCCTTTGGTTCATACCTTTGGTATGAAAGTTCATACTTTGGTATGAACCTTTGGTTCATACTCATAGATTTTTTCAGACAGGTTTGGTTTACTACCAATACTGCTCTAATTCTTAAACATTCAGACAAATATCTTCTTGACTACCAATAATGTAAATTTTCCTTGCTTGTTCACACAAACATGCATTTGGGTATAATATATTGCACAACCTAAATTTCAGCAAATGGATTGTCAGTTTTCTCTGGTTATCTTTTTCCCTCCTTTCAAAAGCACTACTAGATATTTACCCAAAGAATACAAAAATACTAATTCAAAAGCATACATACACCTCAGTGTTTATAGCAGCATTATCTACAATAGCCAAATTATGGAAACAGCCTAGATGTGCATCCACTAATGAATGGATATAGAAGATGTGAGATATATATATATGCACACACACACACATAATGGAATATTACTCAGCCATAAAAATCTTGCTGTGTGCAATGACATGGATAGAGCTAGAGAGTATTATGCTAAGTGAAATAAGTCTGAGAAAGATAAATACCAGATGATTTCACTCATATATGGAAGTTAAGAAACAAAACAAATGAACAAAGGGGATGGGTATGAACAAAGGGGATGGGGATGATAGGCAAACCAAGAAACAGGCTCTTAACTATAGAGAACAAACTCATGGTCACCAGAGGGGAGGTGCTTGGGAGGACAGGCGAAATAGGTGATGGGGATTAAAGAGTTCACTTGTGATGAGCACCAGGTGTTGTATGGATATTTTGAATCAGTATATTGTATACCTGAAACTGTATATTAACTAATGGAATTTAAATAAAAACTTTATTTTTTTTTCCATTTTATTTATTTTTTCAGCGTAACAGTATTCATTCTTTTTGCACAACACCCAGTGCTCCATGCAAAACGTGCCCTCCCCATTACCCACCACCTGTTCCCCCAACCTCCCACCCCTGATCCTTCAAAACCCTCAGGTTGTTTTTCAGAGTCCATAGTCTCTTATGGTTCGCCTCCCCTCCCCAATGTCCATAGCCCGCTCCCCCTCTCCCAATCCCACCTCCCCCCAGCAACCCCCAGTTTGTTTTGTGAGATTAAGAGTCATTTATGGTTTGTCTCCCTCCCAATCCCATCTTGTTTCATTTATTCTTCTCCTATCCCCCTACCCCCCCATGTTGCTTCTCCATGTCCTCATATCAGGGAGATCATATGATAGTTGTCTTTCTCCGATTGACTTATTTCACTAAGCATGATACGCTCTAGTTCCATCCACGTCGTCGCAAATGGCAAGATTTCATTTCTTTTGATGGCTGCATAGTATTCCATTGTGTATATATACCACATCTTCTTTATCCATTCATCTGTTGATGGACATCTAGGTTCTTTCCATAGTCTGGCTATTGTAGACATTGCTGCTATAAACATTCGGGTACACGTGCCCCTTCGGATCACTATGTTTGTATCTTTAGGGTAAATACCCAGTAGTGCAATTGCTGGGTCATAGGGTAGTTCTATTTTCAACATTTTGAGGAACCTCCATGCTGTTTTCCAGAGTGGTTGCACCAGCTTGCATTCCCACCAACAGTGGAGGAGGGTTCCCCTTTCTCCACATCCTCTCCAGCATCTGTCATTTCCTGACTTGTTAATTTTAGCCATTCTGACTGGTGTGAGGTGATATCTCATTGTGGTTTTGATTTGTATTTCCCTGATGCCGAGTGACGTGGAGCACTTTTTCATGTGTCTGTTGGCCATCTGGATGTCTTCTTTGCAGAAATGTCTGTTCATGTCCTCTGCCCATTTCTTGATTGGATTGTTTGTTCTTTGGGTGTTGAGTTTGCTAAGTTCCTTATAGATTTTGGATACTAGCCCTTTATCTGATATGTCGTTTGCAAATATCTTCTCCCATTCTGTCAGCTGTCTTTTGGTTTTGTTAACTGTTTCCTTTGCTGTGCAAAAGCTTTTGATCTTGATGAAATCCCAATAGTTCATTTTTGCCCTTGCTTCCCTTGCCTTTGCCGTTGTTCCTAGGAAGATGTTGCTGCGGCTGAGGTCGAAGAGGTTGCTGCCTGCATTCTCCTCAAGGATTTTGATGGATTCCTTTCTCACATTGAGGTCCTTCATCCATTTGGAGTCTATTTTCGTGTGTGGTGTAAGGAAGTGGTCCAATTTCATTTTTCTGCATGTGGCTGTCCAATTTTGCCAGCACCATTTATTGAAGAGGCTGTCTTTTTTCCATTGGACATTCTTTCCTGCTTTGTCGAAGATGAGTTGGCCATAGAGTTGAGGGTCGATTTCTGGGCTCTCTATTCTGTTCCACTGATCTATGTGTCTGTTTTTGTGCCAGTACCATGCTGTCTTGATGATGACAGCTTTGTAATAGAGCTTGAAGTCCG
Organism: Meles meles; assembly: GCF_922984935.1. Classification (NCBI taxonomy): domain Eukaryota; kingdom Metazoa; phylum Chordata; class Mammalia; order Carnivora; family Mustelidae; genus Meles; species Meles meles. The sequence goes on from NC_060071.1 coordinate 117,449,211, forward strand.
GAATTGTGATGCCACCAACTTTGGCTTTGTTCTTCAATATTCCTTTGGCTATTCGAGGTCTTTTCTGGTTCCATATAAATTTTAGGATTATTTGTTCCATTTCTTTGAAAAAAAATGGATGGTATTTTGATAGGGATTGCATTAAATGTGTAGATTGCTTTAGGTAGCATAGACATTTTCACAATATTTATTCTTCCAATCCAGGAGCATGGAACATTTTTCCATTTTTTTGTGTCTTCCTCAATTTCTTTCATGAGTACTTTATAATTTTCTGTGTATAGATTAAATAAAAACTTTAAAAATAAATAAAATTCAATTCTATTCCCTCTACTACCAAAAAAAAAAAAAAAAAAAAGACTTCCTCTTAACCAGGAATCCTGATCCAAACCACTGAACAAGAAGTGATTTGTGTGGCTGTTTTCTCAAGCTCCTGTGGAGGTGCTGACATTCTAGATTCATAGAAGAAAATTTAGTTTATTACATATAGTGGATGTATAGTGCATTAGGACTTAATTCTCTCCTAGAGTTGTTAAAGACACAGTAATTCTGTCTTTGCTTTTATGTAGTTCAGTACTTTTAAGCCATTTGGGAATTCTTAACCAACTGAGCTACCCAGGAGCCCCTCATTTGGGAATTCTTACTGCCTTTTTCTCTGATACTAAAATCTCTAAATAGCCTCATGCATACCATGTGATTTTTAGATCTGAGAATGTGAAGGATGTTTTTATTTTAGAGGTTTTTGGTTTGTTTGTTTTTAATAAACTCCTAGGTTTTCCAAAAGAATTAAGAAGTTTAACCAGGTTCTCACCATATCCTAAAGATGTTCATGCTTTGGCAGTTACTATATTTTACTGGTTTTCTCATGGTATTGAAGCAAACTTACTAAAGGTCAATTCAGCATAGTACTTAAAAGTTTCAGTTTGGGCTACATTTGAATCCCAGCCCTTGCTCTGAAACCCAGTCCTGCCTCTTACTAGCTTTGTAGTATTAGGCAAGTTAACTTGTCTGCACTTCATGTTCCTATAAAATGGAATGATACCACCATTTTAGGGGACCTTAACTATTGAATGGCTACAGTGCTGGATGTGAATAAGTATGCAATGAGAATTATTATTATAATCAATACTGATTATTATACCAAAAATCCAAAGGCAAAATTATTTTTAGTTTGAACTAACTGAAACATGTTATCTGCAACATATTTCACACGGTAAAATAAGTTTTGCGTTATGGTTATTAGTCACAACCTGACTGAAAAATCAGGTATTAGCACACTATCAACTGGACCTAAGTTTACTTCAACATTTGTACCATTCCTGCCTTGCTTCTTTTTCCTAACTATTCTCAAAGTATATTGAATATGATATATAAGAACATCTATTTTTTAAAATTTTGTTATAACTTTCCCGGTTTTTTCTGGTGGGGGAAAAAATCTAGTTACATAAACTGCCCATAAAATACAGTTTTTTGGGGTGCCTGGGTGGCTCAGTGGGTTAAGCAGCTCGCTGCCTTCGGCTCGGGTCATGATCTCAGGGTCCTGGGATCGAGCCCCGCGTCGGGCTCTCTGCTCAGCAGGGAACCTGCTTACCTCTCTCTCTCTCTGCCTGCCTCTCTGCCTATGTGATCTCTCTCTCTGTCAAATAAATAAATAAATAAAATCTTTAAAAAAAAAAAAAGAACATCTATTTTTGAGATATGTCTTTCTTTTCATTCAGCCAGTTGACTGTCTTCTCCATTTTTTCTTGTCTTTTTCTCCAGAATCATAAGAATAGTACTTTTTTATTGTAATTGTTATGTTAGGATAGGAAAAAGTGTTTCTCCATCCTCGTAGGAGCCTGGTTGTGTCTAAAAATTAAACTGACAAAGACAGATTAATAGGAGAGAAGCATACCAATTTATATAATGTTTAAGTTTTACAGAACCTTCATAAGGAAATGAAGACACAAAAAAATAGTTAAACGAGAGTGGTTTTATGCTAAGTTTGATGAAGGGAAGAAAATCATTGAGAATTATGATGGGGCAAAAGGTATGAGCTAAGGGTAGTAAACTGGGGGAAACTTAAAAGAGCTGTTCGTTTTGATTTTTCTCAGTGTTCCTCCATCTTGGAGATAAGGATGCTCCTTTCCTCGGGGTATAAAGAGGGCAATTCTTATGACCTGTTTTGGTGGTGAAGGGCGGGGGAAGGACAGAGAGACCCTCTTTCTTCTGCCATTTTCTCAGAATTACTCAATTTAAATTATTCAGCATGCTAAGATGCCATGTTTCGGGGTAGCATATCCTGAACCCCATCATCCTGTTGTCCTTGAATTCCATTATATGTTACTCTACAGACACCCACCAACTTATAGATGGGGCAAAGCAGTTTCCTATGAAAATAACTTTATAAATGGTGACCAGATTTCTAGACTAGTGTTTAAACTGAAATAGCACTATAGTTTAACTGAATTGAGAGTCAAATAGACATATGTGGATTAATAAAGGATTCTGTGTACTATTTATAACATAATTTCTTGGGAAAATGCACTTTAGCCTCTAATAGAATCCAGCCTACTGAAAGGCATTTTCATTCTGACAAATTCTGAATGGCAACAAAATCTTTTATATTGTTTCTTTCCTCCAACAGCTCAAATGGAGCATGTCCTTAGAATATCCATTTACCAGGGGAAGACAAGGGAGAGGGAAACTGACATTTTGGGACAAGGACTTCTTCACAGCATCATCAATCAGTGTTTGTTGACTGAATTTATAAGTTGGGTGTTGCTATCAGGGGTGTATGCCTATATAGTTAAATTTCAATAAGCTTTTTCTATTGTGTGGTATTATCATTTCTACTACCTCTTTCTAGTGAATGCTATTATTTCTGACTTATTAAATGCCTTATTTGTCCTTATTATCTTGCAAATAAGATATAGATCTTTGAGCTAGGTGAGCAAAGTAAAATAAATATATGACTGTGAATTAAAAGAGGTGATTCCTATTGCTTGGTCTATTCATGAGAAAGCTAATTCATCATGAATGTAGCAAACTTAGTGGTACAATTTTAGAGGAATTGGGTCTTGATTATGCTGTGTGCATTTTGCTTTCTACTTAAAGTTTCAGTCAGAGGGGCACCTGGGTGGCTCAGTTGATGTCTGCCTTTGGCTGGGATCGTGATCCCAGGGTCCTGAGATCAATTCCCTCACTGGGCTCCCTGCTCAGTGGGGAGTCTGCTTTCCTCCCTCTGCCTTTACCCCCTGCTTGTCCTCTCCCTCTCTCAAATAAATAAAATCCTAAAAAAAAAAAAAAAAAAGTTCAGTCAGGGTGCCAAATGAAGGTAAAAAACATGGCTTGAGCTTAAAGCCCATAATGGATTTTGATGAGTAATTGTAAGAATTGAAATTGATATGGTCGTTATTCTTACTTGGTTGTTTATACTTTCAGTTTTGCTAACACTACCAGTAGTCCTAATTAGTCATCAAGTATCTATGGAGCATCTACACTATGGAGTAGACGTTGCCATATTAGGTATACAGAGACTGTAGCAAAAATTAAATATAGGGCCTCATTTAAGGATTTTACCAATTGGAATATTGTCTGTTTTTTTAAATCATATTTATGTATTCAGGCCGTGGTGTTCAGAAATGTTATTAGAAGCAGTGCCTTTGGCTCTGAAAATTAAAACTAGTCAATGCTAGCATTAAAAAAGTCTATAGGGGGACACCTGGGTGGCTCAGTTGGTTAAACATCTGCCGTCAGCTCAGGACATACATGATCCTAGGGTCCCAGGGTGGAGTCAGGCACCCTGCTCAGTGGGGAGCCTGCTTCTCCTTTTCTCTCTCTCTCTGCCCCTGCCCCCTCCCTGTGCATACTCTTCCTCTCTCTCTGACAAATAAATAAATAAAATCCTTTAAAAAATCCTATAGGAAAATCATCATTCTTCAGTCCTATGTTCACAAAATAGTCATGGGGGAGTTATTTTAAAAATTTACCAAATTATTGTTAAGTCCCAAAAAAGAACTTGCTTAGGGCAGATTTTCCTAGAATAGATTTGAGTTCTTGGGGCCTTATTACATAACTTTAAAAGTACCATGATATTTCTTTAGGCAGGGCATCTGGGTGGCTCAGTTACTTAAGCATCTGCCTTTGGCTCAGATCATGATTCCAGGGTTCTGGGATCAAGTCCTAATCGAACTCCCTGCTCAACTGGGGGGCTGCTTCTCCCTCTGCCTTCCACTCCCCCTGCTTGTGCTCAAACATACTCTCTCTCTCGAATAAATAAAATCTTAAAAAATAGTTATTTCTTGAGGCCACGTTTTTATCTATACAGAGATTATATCAGTTATTCTAAGTTGGTAGTAGGCTTAGTTAATTTTTTTACCAAGTACAGACCTCTTTGGAAAAGAGATAAAGGCAAAGCATGATATTACTCTTTATTAACGTTATTTATTGGAGGAAATAGCAAATATTCACCCTTTAAATGTTATACACTTTTGAGTGGTATAGGAGACCCTGAAAGAAAGGACTCCAGTAAGCAGTATAGGTCAGAATAAATAACATATACCAAAGGAGATATAGTTTATGTAAAGTAATTTGGTATATTTTTTAAGTCCATTCAGTTGAATATAAGGCATATTTTGAATCCTGTGGAATCTATTTTAATCATACTAATAGTCTTTCCCATGTATTTTTAGCCACTTACTTATGTTTATCTAATAAATGTTTCCTACCCAATTTTACAACTGCAGCTATCATTTTCTAAATGATATTAATCTAAAATATTTACAGTCTTAATAATCCTATGTGTACTATGCTTATTATTCAAGAGGTTTTTTTAATATCCTTTTATCTTTTCACAGCATCTCTCTAAAACAGAATTTTCATTTTATTCTCAATTTTAACAAAAATTATAGAATTAAGACTTATAGAGAAGTGTTGAGGGCTTTTCCACAAGATATACCCTATCATCATCATCAAAATGCTAAGGTGGAAATAAAAATGGAGAATATATGGTATCATTCTTTCCATTGGTTTTAAAGGTTCAACTTGTATAGTTAGATATATATAATGTTAGTATTTGATAGGTATGCTCATTTTATCATACTTATTTACTTCTCTTTAGCTTGAATATTTTGGGAACCCAATCTCATGGTTCAGTGACGTATTTTATATCCAGGAGTAAGTATCAATGCATTGGGTGATAAATTGAAGCCACATATAGCTTTTGAGATACATGTGCTTGCATCATTTATGAATCTATCTTTTAAAATGCTCTTGACTTAATTTTCATGTGACTTTTGTTACGACAGAAAGTGAAGAATTCTGAAAAATAGTAAGGTTATTATACAAAATATTTTGTAATGAAACAGAGCTGGATGTGTATTATACATAGGAAAACTAATATTGCCTATATCCCTTGGAATAGAAAGGACAGAAAAAGTAGGTATGTTGGTATTCAAATGTTTTGCAATTTAAGGGAACAAAAAGAATGAATATGAGAGGAAGGAGAGGGAAAAAAAAGAAAGGGAGGGATGGAGAGAGAAAACAAGCCCTGGTTTTTCATTCCCTTTTCTGCTTCAGTATTTAAAGAATAGGCAATTTATTCTGACTTTCCCATCTTAAATAGTTCAGTGCATAAGCAGCAACTTAAAGAACAAGAGTGAATTCAGAAAAACCTTAAAGATATTTTTAGATTTCATATTCCATGAAACCCCAAAGGGTTTTAGATTCATATGGGCTTTTATAGTAATAGTTTTTAACTGTATTAACGATTTTCCTTTTCTAAGTCTTCCTTAGGATCAGAGCGGAAGGGTCTATTTTTGAAATTTTGTCAATGCCATTCTGCACTCAGTATTGCCTAGAATCATAAAAATTAGCTTGCTGCTTCTTTTTTATTTTTTTTTTCTCTTTGGCAATTTGCTATTATCCCAGCACACAGCAATTAAATCTAATTCTGTTTGGGCTACCATGCCTAAGTGTTCTTGTTAAGAAGCATGGCTTGAACTAATGCATGGCTCTTTGAGAAGGCTGCTGTGTATATTTGCACTAAAAGAAAAGTTCTTATAGCCATCGAGCCCTTTGAATTCAGTATTGAAGCTGCAGTAATTAATGATGAACTTCTGTGCAATGCTTGACAGAGAAGGGAGTTCCTCAGGAATAAAAGTGGGAACTGAGACAGAAAATGGTCTTCTGCTGTCAGATACTGCTAAATTAGTCACAGGTAATTTTCAGTTGTGGAGAAAGGCATCCCTTCAAAGAATACACATGAGTGGGAGAGTAGGAAAGAGGGAGGAAAAAGATGCCATTGAAATCTGCAAGAGGTTGTTATTAGGAAATATTGAGTCAATCTTCAATCTCATATATTTGGCTGTGTCTTAGTACTTTGGGTCCAAGTAAGACTGATTTTAATTGTCTTGCCTTCCGATTTCACAGCCTAATCATCCAGCCTTAAATATATCAAACATGACTTAACCTCTTCATATCCATGACAATTCTAAACTTTTTTTAACGAACTTTATAATCAATCACCTTCAATATTTTAAATAGGATCATTGGTTTAATGGTCAAGTGATCAGCATCCTTCATTAGTAGCATTAAGCATTATCTTGTTTCATATATGCATATTTAGTTACTGGAAGATAAACTAGATGCTATTTTGCCAAATGGGAATTTTTTTTTTCTTTTTTACCTTCACAGTACAGTTTCATCTCAAATAGGTGGAAACAGAGAATGGTCCTGAAATTGAACATTTAATTTTTATATTCCTAAATCATTTTTGTGGGCATAAATTATTAAGTTTTGCTTAATTTATATCAGGATGTTCCCAATGAAAATTAATATAGTAATTGAACCAGACCAGACAGCTATCAATTACTCCAACCTTTGATATGTAGGTTAATGAAGTTTAAACAAACAAAAAGTGTTGTATGAGCAGAAGCTCAGAAGCATCTAAATGGCTTCCATGAGCCCATTTCTCTTTATACATAACAAGTTTATCTGTAATCTCCCCAGGTCATATGTTTTAGAGCCATGTAACACAGTCAAGAGGTAAAGGATAAGTCAAAATCATCTTGGCTCATTCATTCAACCTCACATGCCACCATATAGCAAGGGTCTCTGTAGCCATTCTCCTTAATATATGTCAGTGACAGTAGCATTTCTAAAGTGTTCTTGGGCATATAAGGACCACTCTTTCAATCCATCTATATTGTTACCCTTTCACTTGCAATTAATTGACAGTTAACTTGCAGTTAACTAACTAACTCTCATTTCAAATAATTGAACTCTATTTCAAAGGCTTTGGTCTGAAACATTCCCCAGCTAGAATTACCTTCTTGGACTTTGTTTTACTAAGTCATTTATCCTGGTAGATACAGTCATGCTGTCATTGCTTTACGTTATGTTTGAAATCACTTTGGCTTCCTGTTAAACATCCCATCCTCAAAAGGAAATTTTGCTGCTGCTCTTAAGATTAGTCATGATGTGATTCTGTCTTTTCTCTTACATTCACACACACCCCTTTTAGAATTTTATAAACTATGCATTTTGACTATGGCATATTGAGTTTAAAAGACAATTTCAGATCAGGAATGATACTGTTTTTAAGGTCTGCCATGTGTTTTGAAAGTTAAAGAAATGTCAAGAGAATATCTATAAGAGTGCACATTTTGTTATTTATACCTTATTTACATTTAACCACTTTCTTACTGCAGTTTCCTACACTTCACTTTTTTCTGTGCTTCTTTTCCCTTTCCTTGTGTGTATGTGTATGTGAGTGTATGCGTGTGTATTTTAACAGAAACAACCTGTCTTCTTTATCTCTAGTTGTTTCTTATTTTCCTTTTCCTTTTCAATGAATAATAACCCAACCCATCTCAGCCACTGAGGAAAGAGTATTATCCTTAATAATTGCTGTTAAAATAAATATGTGTATCTCAGCTTGCTGTAATGGAACAAAATGGGATGAGCATAGCTGCTTTAGTGTTGGACTATGGCAGCCCAACCATATACTGTGCCTAACAGTGACTCTGTGAAAAGACTATTTATAAAAAGAGTGTAAATGTCTTTTTCACCTTAATTGAGTTAAAACATAATACTAATGAATCCAGGGTTATAGATTTGTAAAGCCAGTTAACTTTACAGCTGTTCTCTCATTATAGACTATAAACGAATCCTAAATATCTTATTGCAGATATGTATGCAGGGTAAGGACTGAGGAAGGATGTGTTGATGGTTCAAAATAAATCCATCAAAAATTGAATGAGACTGATTTTTTAACAAAAAATATAATGGTCAGTCTATGTTATACTAAAGGCTTTTTTAAATCAAATGTCTATCATTTTCAGTAACAGTTTTTATTTTTCTTTCATTTTCAATAACTTTTGTCTTATTTTTCACATATTCCATGAAGAATATAGATAAAGAGAAAAAAATCACTCTTGAACTCCCCCATGTTAATTGTTAAAACTTGATAGAAATAATAAGGAAAGTGAATTGAAGAAAAGAGAGAAGAAAGTAGAGTTTCCTTAGAGGATATAGAATAAAGAATAAAGCATATGTAGAAAGAATAATTATCACCAAAGGATTCCCTATATGGAAAAAATTTTAAGAATAGCTAGTGTATAAGAAATGTAAGAATTGTAAATCTCTGGTGAATTAGTTTCTGCAGCATTTGACTTCATTGTATTCCTCATTTAACAACTGAGCAATGCAGGGCACAGCAAAGCTACCTGAAGCAACCCTCAGAAAGTTAGAGGAAGTAAATTATTTAATGATGAAACTGAAGTGATGAAATGAAAATCAGGCAGTATTTACAATTTAACAACAATCTCAATTAATATACACTTAGTGAATGAAAAAAACAATGAAAAATATATGACTTGTAGACATTGGCGTTATGTTTATTCTTAGACAAGAGGGCAGAAGAGTATCCAAATGATCCCAAATTCCAAATTTGAGAAATCTGTGTGAAAAGGTTTATGGGTATTGGCAGCTTCATGTAAATGTCCTTTGGTGAATCAGTTCCCTTTTATCTTTTTTTTTTTTTTTACGGTTTTCATTTTTTAATGAAATATACAATAAAGAATGAATAACAAACACCCATACGCTGACCAACTAGATTTAACAAATGTTCATGTTTTATTGTAGTTTCTTTAGATCTTTGAACATGTTTTTTTTTTTTTTTTTTTCTCATTTTATTTATTTTTTCAGCGTAACAGTATTCATTCTTTTTGCACAACACCCAGTGCTCCATGCAAAACGTGCCCTCTCCATTACCCACCACCTGTTCCCCCAACCTCCCACCCCTGACCCTTCAAAACCCTCAGGTTGCCCCAACCTCCCACCCCTGACCCTTCAAAACCCTCAGGTTGTTTTTCAGAGTCCATAGTCTCTTATGGTTCGCTTCCCCTCCCCAATGTCCATATTTGCGACGATGTGGATGGAACTAGAGCGTATCATGCTTAGTGAAATAAGTCAATCGGAGAAAGACAACTATCATATGATCTCCCTGATATGAGGACATGGAGAAGCAACATGGGGGGGTAGGAGATAGGAGAAGAATAAATGAAACAAGATGGGATTGGGAGGGAGACAAACCATAAATGACTCTTAATCTCACAAAACAAACTGGGGGTTGCTGCGGGGAGGTGGGATTGGGGGAGGGGGAGCGGGCTTTGAACATGTTTTTAATAATTAAGGAATTATGACAGAGTTCAAGTTCCCTTTGCATAGAATTTTCATTATTTAAGAATAATATGTTATATGGTAGAAAATTAGAAATATATTCTTTGCCTATATATGACATATACTAGCCCTGTATTTGAATAATGCTATATTTCTCAGGATCCCTTTTGTTCCTGTGACAGCCTGATATGTTCCTGCTTATATTTATTTTTAAAATTTATATTTATTTTTAAAATATATATATTTTATATATATATATATATATATTTTAAAGTAACACTGTTTAGTGGCATGATTTCAGTGATTTTTGGTATGTGCTAGTTGAGATAAAATATACAAATACAGATACTATATGTGTATATATATATATATATATGTATATATATATATATATATATACACACATATATTATATATATTGTTGAGGAGGAAAAATTTTCCTTTATCCTTCAAGGGTTCTTCTGGCTGGTCTAAGAATTAAATTGACATGAGACAGATTAACAGGAGAAAATTTTAATTTTGTACATAAGAGAATCTCACATACATGAGAGGTTCAAAGACAGGTAAAATTAGAGTATTTATGCCATTCTGAGCTAAGAAATGGGATGGGGTTTGGGCTTCAAAAGAAAGGAGGGCAATTCACAGGGCAATAAGAAAAAGAGCAGATGTTTCATAATACTTAGACGTTTGCCCTCTTGTACAGATAGGTCACTTATATAAAATTTATATGTGGTAAAAATTCTCATTCTGGGAAAGACGCCCAATTTAAATTCTTCTAGGTAGTTAAGGGAGGAGCAGGCATTTCTCTTGAGCCCACTGGATCTTGATCGCCTTCAGCTCAAAATAGTCCACATGCGTAAGTGGCACACTTTGAAGATACTTGTTTGAACTCCTTCTATAAGCTACTTAATATACTAAGTATACTTGTATATGTGTGTTCTGTATACACACACACACACACACACACACACACACACACACACTAAATATACATGATTATTTTCCTGTTTATTGTGTTGAGACAGCCATAAAATACACTGGCCAGAAGTAAGCAATATATCTCAAAAACTGCTCTTAGTGACCCCAACCAAACCATAATACCATAATTTATACTAGAAATACATAGGAAATCAAAAGGAACAAAACAGGAATGCAAAAGTAACAAAAGCACTAACACTGAGCCTAAACACCGATTGGCATCATTAATAACATTGTTCTGTTCCAAAGGAAGCGTAATGTGATTTGGACATGGGTATTGATGATTAACAGCATAGATATTCTCTATTACTCAGCTTTCACTAGTTTCCCTGTGCGATACATTTTTTTTTTTTAAATAAACTTTGAAAATGCCTCAACACTTCTAATCAAGTATAGATGCACTGTCTGGAAAATACTAACAAGTACAGTAGCTATCACAAATTTATAACAATACGGTATCACAAGAACTTTTATGCAGAAATCTACAGTAAACCTTCAATAAACAGAAAAGTATTCTCTTTTATCAGAGGTACCTTCATTGATTTTTTTTTCATTTTATTTATTTTTTTCAGCGTAACAGTATTCATTGTTTTTGCACAACACCCAGTGTTCCATGCAACCTTCATTGATTTTTATGAAATATATTATTTTCAAAACACATTTTTTTCTGTCCTACCTAGCTGGAAACTTCAGCCTGAACACCTGCTATGTCTCTTTTTATTACCAATCTTTGGCTCTTCTGACAAATTACAACACTCTTCTTTGGTCTGAAAGAGGTTGCAGACAGTTTCCAAACTAAGGATTGAGGAAAGTAGTTGCAATACTTGACTTTTGATAGTTGGCATTGTAATCATCATAGCCATTATCATTCTCTTCTTTATTATTATCATTCTCACCTCTATTATTGTCATCAGACATTAAATGTCAGCTATATACCAAGTGTTCTCCATGCATTAGTTTATTTAATTTTCAGAACAGTCCTATAAAATGGAAACTCAACAAAGCACGAGCCTTTGCATACTACTAGCTATTACCTCAGTGAGGAAAGTTCTCATCTATCTTCCTCTAGGTTTCTCAGGTCTGAACTCAAATGATACCTCTTCAGAGAAGTCTTCCTTGTCCACTCTATCTAAAATAGTTATACCCTATTGCTAATCACTTTTTATCTCATTACTATCTTTTATATTCTTCATAAATATTTATTGCTAGCTGAAACTATCTTATTTACATATTAGCTTAAGTGCTTATTATCTGTCTACTCCTATTAGAATGTAAACTTCATGGTAGCAAGCTCCCTGTCAGTCTTATTTAGGTTTTAACCCCTGTACCTAGATCTAAGCCTGGCATTGGATATATGCTCAAGAAGTATTTTTTCAGTAAATGTATGTTATCATTATCCTGATTTTTGTACATGTGGAAACTAATGCTTAAAAAGTTAAAGTAATTTAGCCAAGATCATGTAGCTGTTTTTTGTCTGCTTAAAGAAGGATTCATTGCATGTACAAGTCTCTAGCTTTAGCGTATCAAATTAGCATATGTTCTTGGACCTACAGCTATCAAGATTATGTTAAATTTGCATACATCTAAAATTATCTTACCTATCCTCATCATCTTGCAAATGAGTTATGTAAATATGAGCTTACACTAGTATGAGGGATAGAACCAGTAATGTATATAGAGAAAATACAAATTTTACAAGGTAAAGTGGGCTGAAGCAACTCAGACTACTGATAAACCTAAATTTAACAATGTTCTAAGAAAGAATATCCCTTTTTATTCTGACTTTTTCTTATATATGATTATTTTGCTTTTTCTATTAAAAAAAATTTAAAAGAGAGCTTCACTCAGAAAATATATACACTGTATTTTAGCTTAATTACATAATAATCCATGGTCAATATACTTATATAATTTTTACATTGTATTACATTTCTTTGATGTTAATAAGTTATTCTCTTTCCCTTAGGAACTTTTCATGACTGAATCATGAGAAAATAAAATTTATATTCAAACTGAGTTTTCACTAGATTTGGGTAAAAGAAACTACAAAAATTTTCTGTGTATTAAACCTTGGAAATTATATTTTAAGTCAAATTTTTAAAAGATATAATGTATATTTCATATAAATGTATTCCATTTCTAATTCTAAAATGTATTCAAATTTTTAAAAGATATAATGTATATTTCATATAAATGTATTCCATTTAATTAATTTCTAATTAAACTACTTTAATATTCTAGTCAAAATACAAACTGCAGTCCATTTAAAAGTGACTATAGTTGGTATTTCATACAATCTTAAAAACCAAAGGTATGCACTAGAGGACAAACTCTCAAAAATAAACCAGAATTCAATTAACAGACAAATTCTATTAATAGGTACTCCCAGGCCATAGAGTTCTCAGGTAAAATTATGAAAGAACTTTGGAATAGACAAATGATTTTTGGCTGTCTTGTCTAGATCACCCTTCTGGGTCATCTCCCTTTTCATTGTCTGAGCTGTTGTACAACATTAAATTGTAGTATGTGAATTGTAATGCAAATGACCCCAATCCATAATAATGCATATTGTGTCTATTTGGAGATGCAACTGATTTTTGTTCAATTAATCTGAAAGTTCATTTCAACATTCTTGGTGGTCCTTGTGTATGGAGTTTTTTTTTAATTCTTTTTTGAAGCAAGTGAAACATTTTTCTGATCCTCTTATTAACACTTAAGTAAAATCTTCGACCTATATTCATTTTGTATTTGTACGGAAGTCATGAATTTACTTTTTTTTAAAAAAAATTAACTTTAGAGATGATTAGGCGGCTCAGTCAGTTAAGCATCTGCCTTTGCTGGGGTTGTGATCCCAGGGTCCTGGGCTCAAGTCCCTCATCAGGTTCCTTACCCAGCAGGGAGCCTGCTCCTCCCTCTGCCTGCTAGTGCTCCTGCTTGTGTGCTCTCATGCCCTCTCTCTCCCTGACAAATGTGTATAAAATTTAAAAAAAAATTTTTTTAAACACAGTTATCTCTTCTTAACAAGCTAAATGTTCAATTTTAATGGCAATGGATTTGCTGCTTTTCCATATGATTTAGCCCAGACTTGAGAATTCAGAGAAAATGGAAAGGACATATGCAATGTAAAGAAGAGTCTAATAATATCAAACTATATCTATAAACTGTTTACTTGATTAGACTGTAAGAGGCTTGCTTGGTTAACATACTATATCACACAGGGTTGCAACATAAGGCTTTAGACAGTTTAGCTCTTACCTCCAGTCCTTGAGAGAATGCCCTAAACATTTTCTAAATCATTGCTACTTTACTAATGTAATGTAGAAATATCTTTGCCTTTGTACATTTTCTATGTATGAATTATGAATGCTAGCTAGGCATTTGGAAAAATAAAAACTGCAGTATAGCATCCTTTGATTTAGAAAGGAAAACTATGTAGCCACACTCTTATATGGTGTATTATACTCAGTAGAAGCAGGAGTTTGGGGTTGTTGGGTTTTTTTTTAATGAATAAAAAAGTGATATGACATGACATTTAAGAATGTATAGGGAAGAACTGTGTAAGGAAGGAAAACGATTTTCCATCTACTTTTCTGAGTTCTTGTCTGAGAACTTCTATAACAAAAGATAGATTAACAAGAGAAAAATGAAGAAAAAGTTAATAAAAAGAAGTTTATTAACATGTATACTTCATGTATTATTTGGGAGTAACTACCCAAGATCGCCTGAACCACCAGCTTAAATACCATGTTTAGCTAAAGACAAAATAAAGTGGAAGCAGAGGCCAGCTATGGGGAGGTTACCAGAAAAACCACAGTAAAGAAGAGTGAGGTTTGTAATACAGATTTAATCCATGCCTTTTCCATTGATAACATTCTCTTGTGATTTAGATCATCCTTTTCTAGGAACAGAGAGGGAGATACCCTTATAAGTGGAGATTTTTTTTTTTTCTTGAGCAATTAGCAACTTTTTTTTTTTATTATGTTCAGTTAGCCCCTGTATAGTACATAATTAGTCCTTGATGCAGTGTTCAGTGATTCTTTAGTTAAGTATAACACTCAGTGCACATCACATCACATGCCCTCCTCAATAATTTTTTTTTAAGATTTTTTTTTTTATTTGACAGAGAGAGATCACAAGTAGACAGAGAGGCAGGCAGAGAGAGAGAGAGGAAGCAGGCTCCCTGCTGAGCAGAGAGCCCGATGCGGGACTCAATCCCAGGACCCCGAGATCATGACCTGAGCTGAAGGCAGTGGCCTAACCCACTGAGCCACCCAGGCGCCCCTCAATAATTTTTTTTTTAATGGAGATTTCTTTTATAAATATAATTTTTCTTTACCAAAGGGTAACTTCCACTGTTTTCAGAACTCCTGTGTCTGCTATTTCTCAAAATAATCAACTCAAATAAGCTTTATGCTAAAAAGGCATATTTTAGGGTGATATATTGTACTCCCTTTATGTGCCACCCCCAAAATATGACATATTGATTATTTTCAGTTAAAGTTCTTAAGAAACAGTTCCACAATTTGGCTATTATGGACATTGCTGCTATGAACATTGGGGTACAGATGTTCCTTCTTTTCACTCCATCTGAATCTTTAGGGTAAATACCCAGTAGTGCAATTGCTGGGTCATAGGGTAGCTCTATTTTTAATTTTTTGAGGAACTTCCACACTGTTTTCCAAAGTGGTTGCACCAATTTGCATTCCTACCAACAGTGTAAGAGGGTTCCCCTTTCTCCACAACCTCTCCAACATTTGTTATTTCTTGTCTTGTCAATTTTTGCCATTCTAACTGGTATAAGGTGGTATCTCAATGTGGTTTTAATTTGATGGCTAATGATGATGAACATTTTTTCATGTGTCTGTTAGTCATTGGTATGTCTTCTTTTGAGAAGTGTCTGTTCATGTCTTCTGCCCATTGTTTTTACTTGATTATATGTTTTTTGGGTGTTGAGTTTGAGAAGTTCTTTATAGAGCTGAGTTTCCCTTCAACAGACAAATAGATAGGTGTAGTCCATATATACAATGGAATATTACTCAGCCATCAGAAAGGATGAATACCCAACTTTCGCAACAACATAGATGGCACTGGAGGAGCTTATGCTAAGTGGAATAAGTCAAGCAGAGAAGGTCATTTATCATATGGTTTCACTTATTTGTGGAAAATAAGGAGTAGCATGGAGGACATTAGGAGAAGGAAGGGAAAAATGAAGTGGGGAATCAGAGTTGGAGACGGACCATGAAAGACTATGGACTCAGAGAAACAAACTGAGAGTTTGAGAGGGGCGGGGCGTGGGCGGGATGGATTAGCCTGGTGTTGGGTATTAAGGAGGGCACAGATTGCATGGAGCAGTGGGTATTATACACAGTGAATCATGGAACACTACATCAAAAATTAATGATGTACTGTATGATGACTAATGTAACATTTAACAAAAAGAAAGAAAGAAGCCAGAAAAAAAAGAGAGAAAGAAAACAGCCAATTCAAGAAGGACACTCCCCAGAAAGCAGGAAATAAGTCTCCCATGTGAAAGGTACCCTCCCTGTACCAGAAGAGGAAAAGTCATCCATACTACCAGAGATGGAGATTTTAGCTCCAAGAAGACTACATTCACAAACCTTATTTCTTCACTGATTTATTCCCTCTAGCCCACACTCCTTTGTCTTATCAATTCTTCCCCCAGATTTATTGTTTCTTTTTTTTAATGAATAAGGTGGTTTTATTTATATTTATTTTTTTATTGTGTTATGTTAGCTACCATACAGTACATCATTAGTTTTTGATGTAGTGTTCCATGACTCACTGTTTGCATATAACACCCAGTGCTCCATGCAATCCATGCCCTCATTAATACCCATCACCAGGCTCATCCATCCCCCCACCCCACCCCCTTCTAAAACCCTCAGGTTTTTTTTTTTCCCAGAGTCCATTGTCTCTCATGGTTCATCTCCCATTCTGATTTCTCCCCTCTCATTTTTCCCTTCTCCTAATGTCCTCCATGCTATTCCTTATGTTCCACAAATAAGTAAAACCATATGATAATTAACTTTCTCTGATTTATTTCTTGTTTCTTTGTCTAAAAGATATAAAAGCTGAATGCTTTGGTCATTGAGCCTTATATCTCTGGGGCCCCTGTATGTACAAAATTAATTTTTTTTCTCTTGTTAATCTGTCTTATACCAGTTTAATTATTAGACCAGCCAAAGAACCCAGAAGAGAAGAAAGGAAGAGTTTTTATTGCCTATAGCATATTCTGCTACCCTTAAATGAAAACCAAAGAGAATATTAAATCTAGTTAAAAACTCAGTATCTTAAAACTTTGTTTAATGAAATCCAAATGTGACTTTCTTCCAGAAGTATCAGGAAATGATAGTAATTGCAAATGCTCAATAACTCAGTGTTTTATATTATTGACTATAACCATCTTTTAGGCTCTAGTTTGTAAAACTTAGGGTTTTTAACTTTCTGTTCAAATACTTACCTAATGTTACCTGATCTTTCTTACTAGAGCCATCAAAATTACAGAAGAAATAAGTCAGCATTCTGTGTTACAGATCCAGAGTATCATCCAAACAAGAGTAACAACAAAACATAGTTATAGCTAATGCTCATATACCATTCACTCTGGGCCAGATACTCTTCTAAATCAAACATTTCATATATATTATCTCACTTTCCTCATAACAACCCTATGAAATGGGTATTTCTGTTATTCTCATTTTATTCATAAGAGAACATACCTTAAAGAGTTTATAACTTGCCCAGTGTTACACGGCTAATAATGGTAGAGCCAAGATTCAAATCCAGGCAGTCTGGCTCTGGAGTGCTACTCCCCAAACTGCCTTTTGTACCAGTTTTCCTTCACTCCACATGCCTGTAGAAGTGGTTCTTATTACTAAGAGAAATAGTCAAGAACAAAAAGGCAATGAAAATTCAAAGACAGATTAAGAATGCAGTGATTGCCACTGGTAAGTTAGAAAGATAGCATCATTTACTGGTGTACAGAGAAAAGAATTTGGAAGTCAGGAGAGCTGTTTCATTACAAGTTTACTGAATAACCCAGTAATAACCCCTGCTTTCTCTTCTCTAGACTAAAGATAAATTACTCTGTAAAGTAGCTAAATATTCATCTAAAGATTGGGAAATGATGTCAAGAAGAATCTGAAATCCCTATCAGTCAAAAACTATTTATTCAGCTTTGTTATGTTTATATAATTAGGTAATATATATTTCTCATATTTATCGTGATCATCATCAAAATTTTCAGAACAAACATCAACTAAATGTTGGTACCAAAGGTAGACCAGCCTGGGATTTACACATTTTCTAGAAATCATTAAGAATGACTCAATTTAGGGGCGCCTGGGTGGCTCACTGGGTTAAAGCCTCTGCTTTCAGCTCAGGTCATGATCCCAGGATCTTGGGATCCAGCCCCTCTGCTCAGCGGGAAGCCTGCTTCCCCTCTCTTTCTCTGCCTGCCTCTCTGCCTTCTTGTGATCTCTGTCAAATGAATACATAAAATCTTCAAAAAAAAAAAAGAAGAATGACTCAGTTTAGAATTAAAGCTTTATGGATAATACATTAAGAATACTCACCATTGGGGCGCCTGGGTGGCTCAGTGGGTTAAGCCGCTGCCTTCGGCTCAGGTCATGATCTCAGGGTCCTGGGATTGAGTCCCGCATCAGGCTCTCCACTTAGCGGGGAGCCTGCTTCCCTCTCTCTCTCTCTGCCTGCCTCTCTGTCTACTTGTGATCTCTCTGTCAAATAAATAAATAAAATCTTTAAAAAAAAAAAAAGAATACTCACCATTGATACTCAAATTTGTATCCCTTTGAGTCATGGTGATAACCAGTTTTGTTCTTTATGTTTTACGTATCATAGCATTCTCTTTGAGGAGCTCAACAAGTTACCTCTAAAGCAGCACAAATAGGCTTTTGATTTTCAGTATTCATTATAATTCACTTTACCAGCTGTGTAACCTGCTGTAGTTCCAGCTTCTTTAGAAAGTCAATACTGGAAAAGAAGAATTTTTCACAATTGCCTAGAAATTAAGAAAGCTCAGTGAAATTTAAGGCAATAATAATTCATGTATTAGTGGGGTAACTTCGCAAATAGTTATCTGGAAAAGATTGTAAAATTGTACTGCTTATAAATATTGTTTGTGCGCCTGAAAAGGCTTACGTTATGCATAGATAATAGCATTGCTGCTCTTATCTGTGATCAACACGTGTCTAAGAGTTCAAAGAATCATTAGTTATGGATATAACTAATGTGTGTGTGAGTGTGTGTGTGTGTGTGTGTATGGAAGTTCAACTTTTGTTAGAGTTTTAAATGTGATGACTTTTAATGATTATTCCATTTAATTAAATATCTAAACCAATGGGAAAAGAGCAAGTGAAGCAAAAATTTTTTTATAAGCCTGAGATCTTACAACTTTTTGATAATATTCTTTTTTGTTTCTTAGATGGTCTCTTAAATGAGCAATTGGTTAATTTCATGACCAATTTTATATAATTTTCTCAAAAAAAGATCTTCTTTTATATATGGTTTGATAAAAGGCAGCAGATGGAGGTAGGAAAGATTTCTTAGAGCAACAGAATCCTAGAGACAAAAGGAAGCTTGGAAATTGTCTATTTCAGAGTGTTTTAAACTCTTTTCTCCTATGGAGCCATTTGGGAATCTGGCAAAGCCTACAGACTTCTTTTCAGGAAACTACTTTTAAGTATATAAAATAAAATAGGTGGGATTACAAAGAAAACTAAATTTCAAATCATTAGCAAAGTATCTATGAAAAATTGTGTGATAATAATGCCTCTTTTAAAATGCATTAAGTAACTAAATCTAGCAAAAGTCATTAGACTACTATAATTTGAAATCTTGGTGAATATTAAAAGTATTTTAAGATATCCATAATAATCTGAAGCATAGATTCTATCATTTTAATGTGGTTTGTCACCTAAGCTCATAATGAAAGAAACTAATAAAGATTTATTTAGATTGGCAAATATAAAATTTTTAATTTTTTTCTCCATTCCAGTGAATGGACACCTGACTTTTATCCACAAGTTCTTTCAAGGGCTCCATCATCTCCAGTTGAGGCCCGTGGAAACATTATCATTTTACGGATGAGGGAATCAAGTCCCATAGAATTGAGATAGCTTGACTAAAATCATACAACACAGTGTTAGATTAATCCTTACAGAGATAACTTCAGACTTTAACTCAGCCTTTTCCTGAAGTTTTAGTCAAGAAATTGGCAGTTATAGTCTGTCATTTGTCACTGATTCATGGCATGATCTGGAGCCAATTCTTTGTTCTCATTGTACCTCAGATTCTACCTAAGTAAATGTAGGTGACTAAAAATCTAAATAAGGATAATAATAATGACTTAGATTTGTATTGCTCTTTTTAAATAATTTTCACTTAAACATACAGTATCCTACTTAATTTTTCCCATTTTATGGATAAAGAAATTAAAACTCCAAGATGTCAAATGTTATATCTAAGGTCACACAGCTAAGAAAAGAATAAACCAATATCAGAAACCATACCACTGGACTCCAAAGGACTTTCTTTTTATCATGCTACCTTTCATGTCATAAATAAATCAAAACTCTGAGTTCCTCAGTTAAATATGTGTTGTGATAACATAAATCTGATTAAACACAAATGAATTGTTCTTATGCTCAGATGAGCCAAATACATGTACCCTAATTTATCCAGATAAGGTGATGAATGAATGGAACTATGGGAAAGAGCTTTTCTAAACTATTCTTCATTTTTCACCTAAGAATTGAGAAGATAAAGAAATAGAATTTAAAAGTCTGAGATTGTAAATTTGTTGGCTTAATGTTGTTTAAATCAAACCTTTCTTTCCTTCTGTTTCTGGGTAGGCTAAAGAGGCAAGTAATCTAAGTAAATGCCAATGAGGTCCTTTTTCTCTATCCTCTTGAGTTTATTTTGATGAGTAAATGGTATTCCAAGAAGTTTGTTCTTTCAGAGACGAATTACTCTTAAATAAGTTTAATGGGGTAGAAAAATTAAAGTCAAAAGAGCCATGCTACATCAAAAATCTCTATCATCTGTATCATCCTAGTGACATGACCATGTGAGATAAAGAATATCTTGTTCTCTTAGAAAATAAGGAATCTGCTTAACCTGACCTGAAATCTTTAGTGTAGAATAACCTTTACTGGATTCTAAATGTCACCATTTGATTAACCTTAAGTACTATAAATAGGAATGTATTTTCCAGATTCTTAAGATCATTCTGTGGGGAGCTCAGTTATGTCTTAGCTATAATCCACATGCTTTTAATATTATATTTCTTAATATTAGCCCACCCAGATAAGTAAAAATCATTTTTAAGATAGTACAGGAGTGGCTATGATCATACTTACACTATAAAAAATAAATTTTAATCTGAGATGGAAAAAAACCATGATTAATATAAAATAAACATTCAGAATTAGCAAATGTTTACTCTGTACAAAGAACTATATTTAACATAGTAGGAAATGTAAAGAGAATTAAAGTCAGATCCTTTCCCTCCAAGAACCTATAGTATATTTTGAGACCCTAATCAACAATTGGAACATAAGTAACTGTGATAACTCATAATAGAAGTTCAGATAAGAGGTTTTAAGAATTTAGGTAAACCTAAAACTCAATTGTGATGACGGTTGTGCAACCATGTGAATTTATTAAAAGTCACCAAACTATATTCTTAAGATGAGTGACTTTTGTAGTAGGTAAATTGTATTTCAGTAAAGATTTATAAGTTCAGGGAAAGAAGAAATTATTCCTGATTGAGGAACTTTGGGAATAGTTTTTGCAACTGGTACGGTGTAAGCTGCATCTTAAAGGACAAGTAGTATTTGAATCAGAAAATAAGCAAAGGGTACCAGACAGATGAAATAGCTTGTCTAAGGTCTAAAACAGCTTCCTCAAGAGTAAAAGGAAAGTTCTATAGGAGCTAGTTCAGACTTTCCTACATGCCTTAGACTGTGTGGCCTGCATTCCTACCGGTACATATGGCCATATGGCTATGACATTTCTAAAAAGTTTTGGTCAATCTGTCTTGAAAAAACAGATAACTTTATATGGATTTTCTTTCTTTCTTTGGGTCAAAAAGAAGAATTTGCTTACATTCTGATAATGTGAAAGTAACAATGAAGTAATGAAGCCACAATGAGAGTGTGTGATTACAGTTATTTTACAATTGTCAGTGACTCCACTGATCATAGCATGATCACAACTGACATTTCTTTCTACCTTTATAGCTTAAAATCTCTGATACATGTCTTTTCTCCCTTGAGCCCTTTAACAATCTTTATTTTCCCCATGAGGAACCTTGATTAAAGGAACACCTAGAGCCTAGAATAATAAAGACATGCTAAGGGAAATGTCAAGATATTCTGGCCTACTAAGAATAGGATGAGGGAGAGAAAATGGTAATATAAATATCTTTAAAAAATTAAAAATCTAGCTAAATTGCATGCCACACATAAACCAAAAGATAAAATAGATGAAGTCAACTACCCTCATGAATAATAGGAAAGCAAATTTGAAACTTTCTTCTAATGAGCTAGAACAACTCATGTTAAAATAAGTTTTATTGACAGTAGAGAAGAGTATATAGGAAACTTAGTAACAATTTCTAAATAGGTAGTCTTCTTTGTTGTTTCTTTTTTTAAATGTAGTATTAAGATTAAATTTCCTTTCCAAACCATTGCCATAGAATTTCTCAAATTACTAAGCATATATACAGAAGCTTAATTTCTAATGTGACTGCTGACCAGTACCATCATGCTAAAAATAGGAGAGGGCTTTCTTAATGTCCATTAAAGATGACTTCCTTTGTTCCCGTTTGATCCTGTCTGACCCAACTGCTGAGAATTATTCAGTATGAACAATATTGTATAGATTTATTCCTAATATTTGCAAGGAGAAAAAATACAAATTATCTTGGTGAGCAGCAAAATAGAGGCAGTTTTTATGAAACTTGAGTTGTGTTAACCTGTAATTAAATGTAATCTCTATTTTAATATTTATACATCTTTATATTGTTATGAACCTATTCTTAACATGGGCTTTATTTTATTTGTTTCTCTCCTCCCTCACTTCTGCAAAAGGCAGAAGGGAAAGGATGTTTGCTATTCACACATTGTACCCCACTAACTGGTGTTATACATCTGGCTTCCACTGGAGAGCCCCTGACATCGCAGGGAACGGTGATCAAAATTCCACACATTAGCTTCAAGCTGGGGGCTCGTAGCTACTGCAGCATTGAAGGGGGTCTTTTCCTGGCTTCTTTAAAATAAGCATGGTGATGGGATGGTTTAAGGGAAGAACACCTCTCAAATCACATGACCACTGCTGTGCTTCCGTGTGTCCTGCTTTCTTCATAACAGCTTGGCACTACATTTTTTCCCTGTATCTCAATGGGTCTGTGTGTGTACAAGTGGGAGGGGGTGGGGAGAGTTGTCAGTGGATGGTTATACATTATGCATGCATCTTTCAGTGTTAGAGTGATGTGCCTTCCTTTATGTATCACAGATTATGGTCACAGATTAAATCTTCTGTGTTCCTGAGAGATTGGACTGTCTCTCTTACTGGTGTGAGATTCATGTGTTTCGATGTTTACACCCTCAGTTGTTCTTCATCCTGCATTAAATATCAGTAGAAATGTTCTCCCATAAGAGTTAGCTTTTCATGTTGGGCTGAAAAAGTCTTCATTTCTGTGTAGCAATTCATGTTATTATAACCTATGGCTTTCAATTGTACCTCCCATAATGAAGAGCTGACTTTAAACACTGTGCTATTCTTGTTATGACCTAAGCATAAGGTAAGTCACTTCTCTAACTGTATCTAAAGATTGTGGTTGTTTGTTAAAATTTTCTCAGCTTTGTTTAAAGCATTTTCACTTTTTTCCTTACCATTTATTACATGCTCTCCCCTCTTTTGTTTTCTGTTTCATGGCTTAAGATTTCTTACTGGACAATGTGATCTTCAGCAAAAATTATATTACACATATAAACACATGTTGAAATGAATTAAATGAATTATTT
The DNA here is from genome assembly GCF_922984935.1 of Meles meles. Classification (NCBI taxonomy): domain Eukaryota; kingdom Metazoa; phylum Chordata; class Mammalia; order Carnivora; family Mustelidae; genus Meles; species Meles meles. The sequence goes on from NC_060071.1 coordinate 117,472,919, forward strand.
GATGTCTGAAAGCAGTCTTGATTAGTAAATGAATACCTATGTTTTCAGTAAGTCTCTTGTGTTTTTCATTTCCTCCATTGACTGTAATATAATAATGCTGTTTCTACACATTATTTTAGTTTAATTCCAGCTGAAAGGGGAATTGTTAACACCATAAAGTTTGATGTTAACTATAGTAAAATAACATAGTCCAATAAAATAAAGTAATAGATAATCCAGTGCCATACCTTTCATTTTTAATCCCTGACAAATTTGGTTTTAGACCAAAATCTCAGTTTCATTTTGTTTTTCAGACTTCCCTTTGTTTTTTTTTTCATTGACTAAAAAGCCAGGGTTATATTAAAAAAAAAAAACACAAAAAAACAGTAAACTGTAAAACTTGGGACAGACCTCTGTTACCTTCTTTCTAGTCCCTATGTGTGAGAACAAGAATAGTAATTGTTTCTTGACTTTATTCTTTCAAGTAAATCCCATTACATTGTGAGTTAGGTAAAATCTTCATATTAGGATTTTGTAAAATTAGGTAAATATTATAAAGATGACCAGTTTCATGGTACATGAGAGAGGGGATCTGCTTGTGCATATATATTTTAAATGCATATTATATTTAAAGTGCATATTATATTTTAAAATTATTTTCCTCATTTTTTTTAATATATACTCAAGGTCACTAAAGTAAAGAAGTTCATGAAATCATTTAAGTGATTTCCCTCAAATCTGGGACAAATAGCCAATGTAATATAAATGAGAAAATATTGGTTATACTGCTGTTGGCAATTTGTTCAGGAAACTGAATTGTTTTTTATCATCCAAATTTATCTTCCAAAACCATGAAATATATAATTCTAAACTCAGGTACCACAAAGCAAGATTTTGGGTTTGATTATTAAACTCATGCTATGAACCAATTTTTATTATTTTTTTTTTAAGCCACCTAAGACAGGGTTTTTAAAATTGCTGTTTTGGTTTGGTTTGACTTTTTTTTGGTAAAGCTAGCTAGTTTTTCACCACCATTTCCATTTAGGTATTATATAACTCTGTTGAAACATTTGATGAGACAATATGAACTACTCATCTGAACTGCTCTGTTCATTATAAATCTCTTGTTTCTATCCACACACTAGCTCCACTCTAGATTGGAAGGGCTTAAAGATGAACTCTGGAGGAATAGAGGCTACGACTTAAGAGTAACTATTACTGATCAAAGGAGCTGCTTTCCATTCGCAAACATTGCTTTGCGCTATGGGTTTGGGCTCCTTCTGTTTCTACATCTTGTTGAAGACTTTCTTGACTTCCATTTGACTTCTTTGAACTCTGTTTTTGTCTTTCAGCATTTTCCCCTTTTTTTTTCCTTCTCTCTCCCAGATTTTTCTTATTCTATTAGCTTTCTCTTGTGTTCCTTATACTGCTTTTTAAAATGTAGTTTATCTCTTTATTATGCTTGTCTATTAATTTGTCTACTAGTGTTTGTTTCTTTTCTCCTTTAAGGCTGTAGTGGTCTAGTTACACCTATTTTCATTCCATGGTATGAAAACTTGCTTGTTTATTTTGCAGCAAGTTCATTAGTGATCCTTACCCTCTTAGTATGAATTTTCAATAAGAAATAGCAGAACATTTTGTATATTCATAGTGTCCCCTTCTATAAGCCCAAACTTTCTTTTCTATTGTCTAGACTTACTTCCCCAAACTTCTCTTTCTTCTTTTTCTTTTTCTCACTCTCGTGTCTTCCTCCCTGTATTTTTGTTTCAAATAGTCATTAATTTCCTTTCTCATTTGGCCCAGAATTGTTTTTCATTAAAACTTCTGAGTGAAAGAATATAATATTATCTTTCAGATTAGCTTCTTCATTCTAGTATATTTAAAACTAAATAATCTGGGCCAAAAGAGAATAACTTTAACATCTGGAATTATTTTTCCCCTTTTTTCCCTTTTTTTGGGGTGTGTGTGTGTGTGTGTGTGTGTGTGTGTTTCTTGTGTGTGTGTTTGTGATTTTTTTATTGTTTTTGTTTCTTTAAACATTAACAATTGTTCTTTTCAGGGAAGGACAACCATAACCCACCCTAAGTTGCAACATTCCTTTCATAAGTTGTTTCATTACAATAGTATCTTGTGTTAAGCAATAAAAATTAATTTTTTGTGTATATATATCCATTTGGGGCAAGCTGCTGTGGAGTGGGAAGAAGAGGTGTGCAGTTTAAGTACAATTTCCTCTGATATTAACAAATGTTAGTGTCATACAAATGGCTCTTGAATTCAACACTTACAACATTTAAAAGAATGTTCTGCTTTGGGACATAAGGGTTTCTGATTGATAAACTCTATATAAACACCTGAGAACTGGTAAATAAATGAACTCAATTTTATTAATTTCCAACAAAGTCATCGTTCATAGCCCGTATTTTATTAATAACCAATTATTTTAATGGGTTATATTTTAATTTGTTATGGATTATTTTAATCAGTAAATAACAAAGGTCATTGGAATCACATAAATATTGTATATGAGGATTTCTCTGTTTTCCCTTTATCAACATATATAATTAAAAATCACTACAATGAAAAAAAATCACTACAATAGAACATTTTATTATAACTTTATTATTTGAATTGCATTATTAGTCTAGTCAAGAGCTATCATAGTGCCTTAAGATTAAGGGTCTGTATTCATAGCTGAATATGTGGTAACTTATTTTTTCCATATACTAATTTCAATGCACATCAGTAAAAAGTTGCCTTTGGTTTTGCTTCTGTCCCATTTTTAATGTTGTACCCCAATTTTTTTCTAGAAGTCTGCTCTTTCTTTACAGTAAGAAAAAATTTTTTTTTAAATATGGAACAAATGTAATATATTTTTACTAAGTTGTTATGATATCTGAGCTATATTAAGCCTTTGCTCCTAAACCTCAGGAGCTTGCCCATTAAGTATGCATACATATCTGGCTATCTGTGTTATGAGCCCTAAATTACTGAGTTTATGCTCTCTCTGCAGGTCCAGTCCAGATGCAGCAGCAAGGAGAACATTCTCAGAGCCAGTAAGTATGTCAACATTTCAGATGGACTACTGAATTAAGAGTTTATAGTTCAATAGGAAGAAGAGCTAAAATATTTTGGTGAAACAACAAAGAGCAATTGGGGACAGTTTATATAAAGAATATAAATGTTAGGGCTTTCACCTCCGTTGGTATTAGTATCAATATATTAGTGAATATTTCCCTCATTCCAGTTGTTACTGGAAACTGACAACAGAATATTGATAGCACTTCTCATTAGGGTAGTAATGAGTCCCTCAATGATTCTACAATGAGAACCCTCTTTAATTGCCCCACTGCCAAAAATTATTTGGAAATAGACTTAACCGAAAATAATAATATAAATCTACTATAAGAATCTAACTTTAAAAAAAGTGACTCCTGAGAGGAGTCATAATCATTTTGTAAATGAATTCTTAAAAGATCCTACCTTCTTAAGCAGCATGTTTTAGAACATAGCTCCATGAACCAAGGATAAAGAAACCTTAATTTTTTTTGTTTGATCACTGATAACATTAACTTGAAGTCATCTAACTTTGTGTATTACTCATTTTTCTATCCTATAAAAAGGAAATGTAAATAGCTTTTCCTTACCTGTATCCTTGAAATGATGTAACATTGAAGCTTGTGCCTTAAAAGTTTTAGGATCCTAAGAGAAAAGTACTATATAAGTGCTTATAATTTAGTATTGTTTTCTGTCACTTAAAATTGATGATATCATCCTGTCTTCTCCCTGATCTTTATCAAGAGAAGTACGGGTGGACCATAACTAAATGGGTCTATTGGATACTTACACCACTGAGAATTTACTAGTAAGCAGAATGATTTATATTTCCAGTAGAATATCTGTATTATTTAACAATCACAAAAGTAATTGGAGAACTTCAAATAGATAAAAATTTGTGTTTTATTTTCTTTACTGTAAACTTTTCCTATTTCTGTGTTGTGAATCTGTTATGTTAGCTTGAAACCCTTGAGTGAACTTTTAAAATGACATTTTGTGATGATTACTGTATGATTTCCATTTGTTGTTGATCCTGAGATGATAGTGGATCATTGATAGTGATTATGATGATAGGAACAAAAATAATTTCTTACTGACAACAGATTTCTTTGAATGCTCTTACACCTTTATCATGGATCTTTGTGTTATTAGAATGGTCTTTCATTTCAGTTATGTTCTTACTGGCTTAGAGACTGTTAACCACTTTGGATGGACATTACAGTTGTCCAGATTTTCCTGATCATGTTTTCTTATGATGAAATAGTCATTTCATCATTTAGATCCATGTAGTCATTTAAATCCATGTAGAGAGCCCATCCAACATCATACCCACTCTACCCGACTTTAGTAACTCATACACATGCCCCAAGGCACACCCAGGATTCTTTTATCACCATGAGCTGTTCTACCTCTGAACTTCTTAACTTCAATATCTTATTGCTTATTTAGTCACTTTAATTACCCTTAGTTTCTTCCTTAGCTATGAACTAGTAATGTTGCAGTTGTGTAGATCCTATTAACAGTTCCTCATTCTCTCAGTGCTGTGTTCTGCCTCTATTCTTTTGGACCCTTTCCCCTATGCATAAATTATCCATTCCCCTTGTTTTCCTAGAAAACTGTTTTTCTTTTCTTCTCAAACATGTTTTGTCATATAATGATGCATAAACAAATCCTGTAGAAGAGCCAAATAATACAGAAATATAGAGACTAAATATGAATTTGGTCTTTGTTACCACAGACCTTTTGTTCCATGCATCTCTATTTTATACACGTATATATACATATACTGTTTTTATTTGTCTGTATATTTGTTTCAAGTTCTTATTTAAATTCTAGTTAGTTAACATATGGGGTAATATTGGTTTCAGGAAAAGAATTTAGTGCTTCATCACTTACGTATAACACCCAGTGCTCATCACAACAAGTGCCCTCCTTAATACCCATCACGCATTTAAGCTGTACCCCCACCAAACTGCTCTCCATCAACCCTCAGTTGGCTTTCTCTACTTAGGAGTTTCTTATGGTTTGTCTCCCTCCTTCCCTTATGATCATCTGTGTGAGATCATATGATAATTGTCTTTCTCTGACTGACTTGTTTCACTTAGCATAATACACTCTAGCTACATCCATATCATTGCAAAGGCAAGATTTCATTCTTTTTGATGGCTGAATAATATTCCAGTGTGTGTGTCTGTGTGTGTGCACGCGCATGTGCATGTGCGTTCACCACATCTTCTTTATCCATTCTTCTGTCAATGGATATTTGGGCTCTTTCCATAATTTGGCTATTATAGATAATGTTGCTATAAACATCGGGGAGCATGTGTCCCTTTGAATCAGTATTTTTGTATCTCTTAATAAATACCTAGTAAGGTAATTGCTGGGTCATAAGGTGATTCTATTTTTAACTTTTTGAGGAACCTCCACGCTCTTTTCTGGAGTGGCTGCACCAGTTTGTATTCCCACCAACAGTCGAAGAGGGTTCCCCTTTCTCCGTATCCTCCCTGTTGTTTCTTGTGTTGGTCATTTTAGCCATTCCAACAAGTGTGAAGTGATATCTCAATAGTAGTTTTGATTTGTATTTCCATCATGATGAATGAGGTTGAGCTAGAAAATTCTTAGTTATCCTTCAAGACTCAGTTCAAGTGTGAGCTTCTCTGTGACATTCCCTCTAGGCAAGGTAACTATAACTAATTCTTCTTGTATGCCTGTCCTGTCCCTTATACTTTAATCATTTTTTTTTGGTTTATTTACTGAATTACCTATTCTCAAGGAAAACATTTCCAATATGTAGCCTAGGTAAAGAAAATTGTACAAACATGCCTCACAGATACTGTAGATTTGGTCCCAGACTACCACAATAAGGTTAATATCACAATAAAGAGAATCAAATGTATTTTTTCCCATTGCATACAAAAGTTATATTTATACTATACTGTAGTCTAGTAAGTACTTTATTGCTATAAAATGCTAACCATCCTCTGAGCTTTCAGCAATTTGTAATCACTGACCACAGGTCACCATAACAAATAAAATAATTATGAAAAAGTTTGAAATAATTACCAAAATATAACACAGAGACATGAAGTGAGCAAATGCTGTTGGAAAAAAAATGGTGCCAATAGAATCACTTGAGGCAGAGGTGCTATAGACTTTTAATTTGTTAAAAAGAAAAAAAAATAATATCTGCAAAGCTTTATAAAGTGAAATGCAATAATACAAGGTATATCTGTAATCAACTTCTTTTTTAGCATATATAGAAATCAGTCAAAACAAAACATCAATAGATCCTAGAGAAAGGAAAAGAAGGGGGTGGAAGGGATGGGGTGGCTGGGTGATGGACACTGGGGAGAGTGTGTGCTATGGTGAGTGCTGTGAATTGTGTAAGACTGATGAATCATAGACCTGTGCCCCTGAAACAAATAATACATTATATGTTAATAAAAAAAGAAAAGAATACACTTAACTTCTAAAATTCAGAACTTGGAATTCATCTAGAATTGTCCAAGGAGGAATTAAGTTCGGTAATGTTTTTTCTAAGTAAGAGGTAACTTTCCTTTGGCTCCTCAAAAAATTATCAAAACTGTTGATACCTGTTGATAATAAACCTGAGTTTATTCTTTCTGTGATCTTTTAGGTTCCCAGCCCAATTCAAACTTGATGGGGGTGTCCCACCACACACAATACCAAGTAATTCTCAGACACCAAGAGAATATCCAAGAAGTCAACTCAGTTCTGATACTATATACTCCGAAATAGCATCAGAGTCCATGGGTTAAGAATTCAGTCCTACAAAACTGCTTTCCATATTCCACTTCAGATGCCAGTCACAAGCCACAGGCTGTTACTTGTGCCTCTGACCAACCAGGTACAGGCTAGAAGTTCCAGTAACCTCCTTAGGTTCTATTAATTTTCTAGGGTGGCTTACAGAACTCAGGGAACACTTTCATTTACCAGTTTATTAAAAGTTGTGATAAAGGATACAAATCAACAGCCAGATGAAGAGAAACCATAGGGCCTGGAACAAAGGAGCTTCTGCCCTTCTGGAGCTTGGGGCCTGGCTCAGCAGCATGTGGAAGCATTCTGATTCTCCAAGCATGGAAGCTCTCCTTAAAAGAAGGGCCAAAAAGTTCTTCTTGGGTTTTTAATGGAGACTTTGTTACACTGTCATGACTGACTAAGTCATTGGCAACTGGCTGATTCAACCTGCAATCCCTCTCCCACCCCAGAGGTTGGGAGTGGGACTGAAAGTTCCAACCTTCTAATTACACAGTTGATCCTCCTGGAAATCAGTCCCCTGCCCTTGGGTGGGGTCCAAAAGTCACCATCATTAATAATAAGAAATAATAAGATACTCTTTTCATCTTAAGGCTCTGAGATATGTTTAGGAACTGAGGATGAAGACCAAATATATCTCAGAAATGCATTTTATCTGAATGACCAAATATATATTTCTTATAAATCTTTATATCACATATGTTGTGGGAAAATACCACTATGATAAAGTTAATAGTCTCAACTAAAACTTTCTCAGAAAAGGAAAGGCAAACTCAGGATATTTATGACATTTTGAAATTTACTTCCTTGAGATAAAACATATTCTTGGTAATGAACTTACAGACAAAAGTGTAATTTCGGAAACTTTATTCTCTGAGTTAAAACAGTTTAAGTAGACAATGGAATCAGGCTTATAGCTCACTCCATCTTTAGAACACAACAAAAAGTTACCCACATATTGAATAAGAGTAGAATCCTAGGGAAATATAGTCCTTTAGGTCATTGAGGACTTGTGAACAGTAGGAGAGTGTTTCAGGAAAGCCCTGGAACTTAACAGTTCAGGTATATTGTTGGTTTTCTTAGGAGAAGGCATATACAGATTATTTTGACCCAAAGGGTCATTAAAGAAAATACAGCGTAAATCCATGCCATCAAATATGCAGCCTCAAGAGGCAGTGAAGATAAAAGTCTGGGGATTGGTACTATATGAAAGTGGGATATGATTGTTCTATTATAGGCCTGATGTACTGAACAAATCTATATCTCCACCCACCGGTCTTTTTGATTGGGAGGATAGAAGTGTTACAAGAATAAGTACAACATGGGGCAGTTGGGTGGCCCAGTTGTCTGGGCATTCAACTCTTGATTTCAGCTCAGTTCCTGATCTCAGAATCAGGGGATCTAGCCCTGCATTGGGCTCTGCACTCAGTGCAGAATCTGCTTGGGATTCTCTCTCCCTCTCCCTCTGCCCCTCCTGCTCATGCTCTCTCTCTTACATGTGTGCTCTCTCTCTCTTTCAAATCTAAAAAAGAAATAATAAGTACATTTCTCTACTTACTTTCATCTAATAATTTTAGTGTTTCTTTAGCTTCTGGTTTAAGAGATTATTTTGTACTTTGGGGTAAAGGTTTAGATGGCTGATTTGAATCTTAATGGGTTCAGCCCCAATAATCCTTATAGGTTGAATTTTTGCCCACAAAGTGAAAAAGTTCTGGCATTTCCTTGAGATTTTCCATTTGGACTTGTGTCTAAACACAAATGTACTGGTAAATCAATATTCAAATTAGCTATAATTTCATTACAAATAAGGGAGTCCTCAGGGATCTCAAGGAAGAGACCGTTAGGAGAATATTTAATCTAGCAATTTCATTTATACAGTATACACCTACCAAGTTAGCAGTTATCACAGAGGAGGAAAGAATATTCCTCTGTTAATACCTAAGGGTCATGGTTATAAATGAAACTATCAGAGGATTATTAGAGATACTTACCAATAGGTAGTTTTTATTGCAAGAGAGAGATTGTGTAACAGTGGTAGAGTTTAAGGTTGATACTGTATGCCTGTATCAACAACAACAAAAAAAAACTTGTGAGGTTGTTCTTGAAAATTTAGAGAAATTTCTCTTTGGGAATTAAAGGGTAGAACAAAAAAGTAGGCACTCGATTCTCCCTCAGAGCATCTTCATTAACACACTTGGTTTTTTTTCCCCCTTTGGTTTCTTAACTATGATAAAATAGTTGTTTTTTCAATGTCTTTATATGTATAGTATTTATAAGTATCTCTATCAAAGGAATCCTTCTTTCAGGATTTACTGAGCCTGATAAGAGCATCTAGTTGTTTTATCTGTAAGGCCAATGATTTATTGAGTTCGCTGCTGTTGTAAAATTCTCAATATTCCGCAAAGTGCTAGAAGCCTGGCAATGTTATTATTTTCCATATTAGTTTTTTTCCTTCCATACAAAATCCTCTATTTGTGTCTTAAGACTGCTTACAGAAAAAAGAAAAGAACAAGAAGAAAGTTAGGAGTCACATCTACTTTAAGGTCTATTCCTGAGTGCTGTCTAAAGGTGTTAAAGAGTCACTCCTTGAAGTCTCCAATGTCCTCATCCTTTCTTTGCTATAAGACTAAATCAGAGCCCAATCTATTTTCTCAAGAAAAATCCAAAAGACCTTGACCAACTTCTGTTGGTTTTCAAAACCCCTCTAGTTTCTTATGCAATTCAGGTTCTTCCTTTTCTGCCTTTGCCATGGAATTTTTTGCATCTCAAGCTTCTATTGCATATGAGCTACTTTCAGATACGGAAGCCTTGGATTGTATATTCTTAAAATTATTCCTTCTCTACAAATCCCATTCTCTCCTTTTTAGGCTTAGTGGTTTGTTTCTTTCTCTTTTCAAATTTTTATTTAAATTCTAGTTAGTTAAGATAAAGTGTACTATTGGTTTCAGGAGTAGAATTTAGTGATTCATCACTTACATGTAAGACCCAGTGCTATCCTTCCTAGGCTTTGGAAAATCATTGATGACTCTCAGTTTAAAGGAAGAGTGGAGCTCAAAATCAACCCTAGAGAGCTTTTTTCTATTCTGAAGGCAGTTTAAGAGGTAACTGAGCTTTGGAAGTTTCTGGCCAGCCAAAAGGGAAAAGGAGTGGAAGAGAGGGCAAGGTGGAGCAGAAGGAAATGGAATAGTATAGATGGAGAAAGATAAATGATAGGATAAAACCCACTAAGTTCAAGATGTGGTTTGGGAGGATTTAAAGAGGCATTATATAAAATTTTTCACATCTTTTTTTTTATTTATTTTATTTATTTTTTCAGCGTAACAGTATTCATTCTTTTTGCACAACACCCAGTGCTCCATGCAAAACGTGCCCTCCCCATTACCCACCACCTGTTCCCCCAACCTCCCACCCCTGACCCTTCAAAACCCTCAGGTTGCCCCAACCTCCCACCCCTGACCCTTCAAAACCCTCAGGTTGTTTTTCAGAGTCCATAGTCTCTTATGGTTCGCCTCCCCTCCCCAATGTCCATAGCCCGCTCCCCCTCTCCCAATCCCACCTCCCCCCAGCAACCCCCAGTTTGTTTTGTGAGATTAAGAGTCATTTATGGTTTGTCTCCCTCCCAATCCCATCTTGTTTCATTTATTCTCCTCTTTATTTTATCTTGGCCAAGGAATTTCTTGGAAGCAGTTTTGGAATCTGAACTTCTTTTGGATATTTCCTCATATAACCAAAACATGCAGCCCATTGGATGTTTGGAATTTTGTTCCGTTTTTGTTCTATAGTGCCTCTCAAACAATTTTGTTTAAATTGGAAGTTCCTCAGAGTGCCACTGTTACTCTAAATTATCCTAGGTGAAATTAAGTATAACTGCACAAATTTGGGTTATAGCATAAATACATAGGAAGAAGTAGGAACATGGTCTGGGAGGGACACATTTAGATTTAGACAAGACAAACTTGAGAACCTGTGAATAGACCAGCCAGGAGTGTTGCTTGGGCACCTCATGCATCAGGCTTCCCAACCTAAAGGCTGGGTTATCACACTACAAACTAACGTATTTATAGTTCCAGAACATGGAAAGGTTTGAAGGAGAGCTTTCTCCAATAGCCAGCTGTCACTAACAAAACAAGAAGAAGGAAAATTCTCAGATGTGGACCCAGGGCAAAATTTATCCAAAAGACACCACTTTAAGACGAAATCTCACCCTCTCAATTCCCGAGGCCAGTTTGCAAAATAGATTTATTGGGGTCTATGTCCATCTTTTCCACATGAATTGTCCCTTTACAGAGGTTTAACAAAAAACAAACAAAATAACAAGAATAGACAAGATAGATAGTAGCGTTGTTGGGAGTAAGATACATTTCCACGAAGGATAAAAGCTTTTCATGTCTGATCCAATTATCGAAGAGGTCCTAAAAAAAACATTTTTATTCTTAGGAGACCAAATAAACTTAGTAATTGGAGAGCTCAAAAAAAAAGCATGAGTTCAAGCTAATATGAGACTTACTTACCTCATTGTAGTAATTAGGGACACTCCCATTCACCAAAGTAGGAGGCTCAAGGGGCCTCAGAGAAACTTGCTGTTATCAAATCAAGGGTCTTGGGCTTTGTTGAGAAGGTCAGTCTTGACTGAGTCTCCCTACAGCCTCTATGATTGTTGAATGCTGACTCCCCACAAATAAGTTTTCATAGTAGGGGAGAGCTCTGCCTTAACAGAATCTTGGTAGCATTTCAGTGTGAGTTCAACACTGAGGTGTTTGTGATATTTGGAAGCTAGATTTAAGTTGAGTTTTTCACCATGGCAGTTTGATTAGAATTGGGTAAAATCATGAATAAATAGTTTAGGATTGGTGCACATAGCCAGGCAAGGAGTGTGTGTGTGTGTGTGTGTGTGTGTGTGTGTGTGTGTGTGTGTGTGTTTTATTTTGGCCTTCTTTTACAGAATAAATTTGCAAATATGCAAAATCAATTAAAACCCGAGCAGAGCTCAAGTTGAACAAAGGGCCAGTGCTAACCCCAGGAAACCCTGCAGGGATCCCCAGAAATAAAGACATGTTAAAATTGTTATTTGAACACATTGATTTTTGGTAGCTCATTTAGCTGCAGTCTTCAGGCATCAGCATTGCATGCCCAGAAAGTAGAGAAAGATTGTGTTAACACCAACGTAAAGAATAAGGCAGAGATAAGGAGCTATATTTTTCAAAGAAACAAGTCATTCCAAATCTAAAATGACTAAAGCAATACATTTCACTTCATTCTTACTCAAATTCCACTGGAGTCACATATAACGTATCATCTTCTATTCTAAGAATGAAGTCTTCAGGTAATGTTTCAGATGCTATCTAAACTAACTGTCCTTAGGAATAAGGGTATATAATTTCTCTAATTAATAGGTTTCTCTGGTTTCTGAAATATAAAAGAATTACTGTGGCTGTCAGAGTCACAGTAATTCAGTAAACACAGTAATTCAGTAAACACAGAGCCAATCATCAGTGTCCTTTCTTTCAATCTTCTTTAACTGAGGTGAAATTCACACAAAATAAAGCAGTTTTAAAGTAAATAATTCAATGATATTTAGTACATTTACATTGTTGTGCAACCACCACCTATTTAGTTCCAAAACATTTTCATCACCCCAAAAGGAAATCCCATACCCATTAAGTACTTACTCTCCACTCTCCACTACCACCAGCTTCCAGCAACTACCAGTCTGTTTTCTTTCTCTAAAGATTTGGGATTTTTTAAATAAATGGAATCATACAATTCTGTATAAATATAATATGTGGTGGCTTTGTCTAGCTGCTTTTGCTTAGCTCCATGTTGTAACATGTATCAGTACTTAATTCCTTCTTGTGGCTGCGTAATATTCTATTATGTATTTATACCACATTTTATTCATGCATTGGTCAGTTGATGGACATTTGGATGTTTTACCTTTTGGCTACTGTGAATAGTGCTGCTTTGAACATGCCTGTACATGTATTTGTTTGAGCACCTGTTTTCGGTTCTGTTGGGTATTTACCTAGAAGGTAGAATTGCTGGTCATATGGTAATTCTATGTTCAGCTTTCTAAAGAACTGCCAAACTATTTTCCACAGTGGCTAAACCATTCTACATTCTCAACAGTAGGATCCAAGGATCCTTTTTCCACATCTTTGCCCAAACGAGGCTTTTTTTTTTTTCTTACAACCATTCAAGTAGAAGGGAAGTATTATCTCATTGTGGTTTTGATTTTCATTTCCCTAATGAGTAATGATGTGGAGCATCTTTTCATATGCTTTTTGGCCATTTGTATATCTTTGCCCAATTTCTAATTGGTTGGTTTGTCTTTTGCTATTGATTGTAAAAGTTCTTCATATATTCTGGGTACTAGACCCTCAACAGATATATTATTTGCAAATATTTTCTTCCATTGTCTAGGTTGTCTTTTCACTATCTTGATAATGTCCTTTGTACAAAAATTTTTAATTGTAATGAAGTTCAATTTATCTAAGTTTTCTTTTGTTGCTTTTGTTTTTGGTATCCTATCTGAGAAATCATTGCCAAATCCAAGGTCATTATGCTTTACTCCTATGTTTTCTTTTAAGAGTTATATGGTTTTAACCATTGTATTTAGGTTATTGAATCATTTTGAGTTAATTTTTTGTATATAGTGTGAGATAAAGATCCAGCTTCATTCTTTCACATGTAGTTACCCAGTTGTCCCAGGGCCATTTATTGAAAAGACTATTCCTTCCCCATTGATTGGTCTTGGCACCCATGTCAAAAATAAATTTACTATAGCTATAATGATTCATTTCTGGACTCTCAATTCTATTCCATTGATCTATATTTCTATCCTCACACTAGTACTGTACTGTTTTAATTACTGTAGTTTTGTAGTAACTTTTGAAATTGGGAAGTCAGAGTCCTTCAACTTTGTACTTTTTCAATATTGTTTTAACTCTTAGAGGCCATTCCATATGAATTTGAGAATTAGCTTTTCCATTTCTGGAGGGAGAAAAGGAAAAGAAAAAATCCATCAGGATTTTGATAGGTATAACCATGAATCTATAGATTGCTTTGGGTAGTACTGCCATCTTAACAATATTAAGTCTTCCAGTCTGTCTTCCTTTAGATGTTAATATGAGGCTCACATTTATATTTTGGGTATTTGTACATTTTCACAATGAAGTAGGCTATGACATGTAAGTATCTGGTAGAGATTCCAGATATCTACAAAGTAACTAATCACACAGTATTTGTATATTTCATCTCTGAAGGAATTTTTATTACACAGATGTCTTTTGCATTTTCTTGCCTAAGAAGTGAAATGAGCATATTAGTGTCAAACTTGAAACTACTATAATTTGCTGTGCCAGACACCAGGTACCCCCCATCTCACAGCTGCACTTCCTCCCACTTCTCCAGCCAGGCCCCACGGCCAGGCAGTCCAGGCCACTTGCCAGCCCGGCAGTAGGCCACAGTGAGACGTGTGGAGACCAGGCCCTGTGCCCACAACATGCCTCACTCCCTGAGAAAGGCCTCTGTACCACAGCAGCATTCAAGTTACCTCTAATGCAAGGATTTGAGGGTGAGGGTTTAAAAAGGTCTTAGTATGTAAGCTATCTTTGATGTTATTTAAGAGTTAATGGGTCTTTCAGGAAGTTTGTAGAATTAATAATAAAAGTATTTGAAAATTTTATCTTCCCAGGCAATACTTTTCTGGATTAATAAAGTTGTGTTGATAAAGACACAGAATTGTAAAGTCATTTCAGTGTAATAGCCAACAGTAGTTATCTAGGCAAAAATATTCCTAGAATGCAAAATAATTTATCTGCACCCTAACTTGGTGCCTAAAAGAAGGCATCCTTCTACATTTAACTATGCATAAAATTGTATGCCAATTTCTGGAGATTCTTATTTGAACAAATTATATGATAAGTAAAATAGAGATTTCAGGTTTTGGGTTATATAAAAACAGAATTGACTTTCTCCTTTGAATGAATTAAGAGATTTTACTACTTTAGCAGCAAGAAATTAGAATAATGATTCAGCTGAGACACTATTCAAGTAAGAGATTTCCCATGGCTGGATTTCAAAACTGACTCAACATTGCTTTCCTTTTCCAGATTGTTTTGCCAGTTCTCAAAGAATAGCACATTTATGCTAGGTCTCTAATGGACTTTTAATTTTAAAATAATTTTATCTTGACATATTTACTTGAAAACATTACTGTTTTATTGGGGACACTCATTATGTAATAGAACAGGGTTCAGTGGGATGTAGATGAAATAAATATTCATTAAAATTCTTACCAGAACTGTTTTTTTTAAGATTCTATTTATTCATGAGAGGCAGAGGGAGAAGCAAGCTCCCCACAGATCAAGAAGCCAGATGTGAGACTTGATCCCAGGACCTTGGGATCATGACCTGAGCTGAAGACAGATGTTTAACTGACTGAGCCACCTAGACACTCACCAGAACTGTTAAATGAAAAATTTTAGGTATTTAGTTTATCTGCAGCTCTTAACTTTCTGTAAAACTTTGCTTTTCCTACTTTTTGTGTAAAAGTTTGCTAGTCTTATACTAATCAACTGAACTTAATGATTTTTATGGTTCTGCTCTCTCTCCCTAAAGTAAACAAACAAACAACAAACAAACAAATCCAATACAAATATTTGGGACATGTTAAGGAAAATTACGGACATTAAGGAAATATAAACAGAAGAAGCAGTTAAGAAAAAAGCTTCCTGTCACCTTCCAAATCTGAGCAACGTGTCCCTCTTATGTTCTCCTCTAGTACTCTGTAGTTCTCTTACTCTAATGCTAACTTATTTATGGTATAGTGCTTTTCTGCCTTCTCCACTTAATTCCCTCCACTCCACCCTAAGCTCTCTGCAGTAACTCATCTGTCTTATCCGCTTATACTTTTCCAAGGCTCTCTCAATAAATGGGATGAATGGGTGAGTGAGTAAATAAGTCAAAGGAAAACCTTGAGCAGGCAGAGCAAGGAAGTGACAAAAGAACATCCAGAGTAAGAAAAGAGAATGAGAGCAGAGAAGAAAAAACAATTAACAGTAGCAAAACATTAATCTTTTTGTTACCAATACTATTTTTTCTTAACTACTCTTTCTGTTTAAATTATTTCGTGTTTCATTCTGGCCCTTATAATTCCTTCATTCATTCTTACGACTGTCACCAGATTCAAAACCTTTTGCCTAAAGTATTATCACACTTTCTGGTTCTAGTCTTATGCTTTTCAATTTATCCTAGACAGATAAGTCTTCTAGTTAAATTTCTAGCATGAAAAACATGAAGTTTGGGGGGTGCCTGGGTGGTTCAGTCAGTTGAGTGACCAATTCTGGGTTTGGCTCAGGGTTGTGGGATCGAGCCCCACCTCAGTCTCTGTGCTGGTCATTGAGTCTGCTTGAGATTCTCTCTCTTCCTCTCCCACTGCCCCTCACTCCCGACCAAAAAAATGAAGTTTTTTTTTCCTTTATGAGAAGAAATTTTAAAGAGAATTGTGAAATAGTCCTTGAAGTATGTTAATTTCTTATAATCCTTATTTTTAGGAAATTTTTCCTAATTCTCTCCTGCTGTGACCTAATCCCTTACCCTCTTTTTTGGCACTTACTGGATCAGACAATAACTGCTTATCATCACTTACTCAATTTTTCTTTACATAACTAAAGATAATTAGCAATTCACTTCATAAATATTTATTGAGGTACTATTTATAAGCACTGTACTTCTGAACTTTCTCATCTAATCTCCTAAATAAATCAGATTTTTTTCATATATCTTCTTGTAGTTTATTTACCAAGTTCTCAAATATTTTTCTTTTTTTATGAAACCTAGAAATTTCATAAGCAATATTTACCTTCAATTCAAATTTGATCTTGCTGTTTTATTTTATATGAAAAAGTATGACTTATTTATTACTTTCAGTCAATCTTTTTAGCCTCTTAATTGTCCATATTTTTATCTGGTATAGCTAAAAATATTAAGTTAATAAATCATGGAATAGGAAGTCCCACCCCTCTTTTCTCCACAGAGACACCAATTTAACAACAGTATATGGAGTAAAATCTTTGTGAGAACTCCACAAACCAGTTAATAAATTGCAAACCACAGAGGAATGCAAAGCCAAGAACAAGCCAAGCAAAGGTGAATTAAAATGGGAAAGAAATATTTTCACTTTACCTATGATCTCTGCACCACCTCAGTCAGCATAGCTCACTATGATCATCAGAGTAGAATAAGCATCCAATGTTTTAGTTGTTTGAAGGCTGCCCAAGGAACTGATTTGCTTCATCTGACTAGGAGTGTTGATGAAACCAGCATAGTTTGCATGCCTAGGGGCCACTGAAAGCAAGTGAGAACTGTGGCAGCTTGCAGTGACACTGGAGAGTCTGAAATAGTGCAGAAGCTGACATGGCTCACTGTTATGGGAAGAAGGCAACCAATTCCAACTTATTCCTTAGGTAGAAGAGATAAGAACACAGCAAGTATATGCAGCAGCTCAGTTTAGGGGTTGGGGGAAGCCTATCCAAAGGATTGGTTTCGTCTCGCTTGACTTAGGGTGCTTGAGTTGGCATACTTTGGATGCCAAGAGGCCACTGATATTAAAGGAGAGTAGGTGGCTTGCTGCTGCAACACCAGAAAGATTGCAGTGCTACAGGAAGATACAAGAGGAAACTGGAGACTGTGGACTCCTGAAAAAGAAACTGACAAACTCTGATTAGAAAATTACATGCACAGCCAAGAGAAGTTATAAAACCCTTAGAATCTCTAGCTGGGCTGTTTGGTGAAAGTCTTCCTCTGTACAAAGTCAGTATATAAAGACTAGGAGATGCGGCTGTTTTCCCAAATGCATAAAACTCAGAAGGAAAAAAAAAATCACAACATACAAGAAGAAACAAAGAAATATGGCTCAATCAAATGAACAAAATAGGAGTACCTGGGTGGCTCAGCTGGTTAAGTGTCTGACTATGGCTCAGGTCATGATCTCAGGGTCCTGCGATCCAGCCCTGTGTCAGGCTGTCTATTCAGTGGGAAGTCTGCTTCTCCCTCTCCATCTCCCTCTGCCCCTTCCCCTGCTTGTTCTCTCTCTGCCTCTCTTTCTCAAATAAACAAAATGTTTTTTAAATGAACAAAATAAATCTCTAGAAACCAACCCCAAAGAAACAAATCTCTGAATTTCCTAACAAAGAATTCAAAGTGATTTTCTTGAAGCTAAATGATCTATAGGAGAATACAGATAGACAGCTAGGCAAAAGCAGGAGAAAAATGCATGAACAAAATGAGAATATCAACAAGACATAGAAACTATTAAAAAAGAACCAAGCAGAAATTATGGAACTGGAGAATAACTGAATTGAAAAATTCACTAGAAACATTCAATAGCAGACTTAATTAAGCAGAAGAAAGAACTTGAAGAAAGATCATTTGAAATTATCAAGTCAGAGGAGCAAAGTGAAAAAAAAATGAAGACAAGAGAGCCTAAGGAATTTATATGACATCATTAAGCAAATTAATATATGCATCCTGAGAGTTCCAGAGGAGAAGAGAGAAAGGGAGAACTTATATGAAGAGATAATGGCTGAAAACTACCCAAATCTAAGGAAATAAATGGACATCAAAATTCAGGAAGCTCAAAATATTCCAGATAGGATGAATCCAAAGAGGCCTACACCAAAGCACATGACAAACTGTCGAAAGTCAAAGATAGATAATCTCTTGAAAGCAGCAAGAGCAACTTATGTTTAAAGAAGCTTTCATCACATTATCAGTGGCTTTCTCAGCAGAAACCGTAGGGGCCAGAAGAGAGTAGGATGATATATTCAAAGTTCTGGAAGAAAAAGATAGTCAACCAAGAATACTATTTCTAGCAAAACTGTCCTTCAGAAATGAAAGAGAAATAAGGACTTTCACAGATAAGCAAAAGCTGAAGAGCTTATCACCACTAGACCTACCTTACACGAAATGCTAAAGTTATTCCTGCAAATTGAAACAAAAGGACATCATGGGACACCAGGGAGGTTCAGTGGGTTAAAGCCTCTGACTTCAGCTCAGGTCATGGTCTCAGGGTCCTGGAATTGAGCCCTGCATCAGGCTCTCTGCTCAGTAGGAAGCCCGCTTCCTCCTCTCTCTCTGCCTGCCTCTCTGCCTACTTGTATCTCTGTCTGTCAAATAAATAAAATCTTAAAAAAAAAAAAAAGAAACCAGACAGCAACACAAATGTATATTAAAATATAAAACTCACCAACAAAGGTAAATATATAGACAAATACAGAATTCTACAATATTGTAATAGTGGCATATAAAGCACTTTTAATTTCAGTATAGAATTTAAAAGATGGAATCATAAAAAAATAACTTTAAGACTATGTTAATGTATACATGGTATGTAAGGAGTGGTTTGTGACATCAGGTAATATAAAGTGGGAGTGGAAATATGTAAAAGACAAGGGTTTTGTATATGAATGAAGTTCTTACAAGCATGAAATAGATTGTTGTAATTATAAGATGTTTAAGTTCCAAGGAAACCACACACACACACACAAAATACCTACAGAATATACAAGGAAAGAAATGAGAAAGAAATCAAAGGTCAATACCAAAAACAAAATCAATGAAACACAAAGAAAAGCATCAAGAGTAGAAAAGAGGTCCAAAATAACTACAAGACAAACAGAAAACAATTTTTAAGGTGGTAATAGTATGTTCTTTCCTATCAGCACTAACTTCAAATGAAATGGGTAAAATTTCCCCATCAAAAGATGTAAGAGTGGCTAGCTGAATGGATTTTAAAAAAATAAGATGCATCTACAAGAGATTCACCTTAGATAAAAAGACACACATAGGCTGAAAGTGTAAAGATGGAAAACATTATTCCATGTAAATGGTAACCAAAAGAGAACAAGAGTGGCCATATGTATATCAGACAATATAGACTTTAAGTTAAAAACAGCTGTTACAAGAAACAAAGAAGGGTGTTATATAATGATAGAAGAGTCAATTCCATAACAATGAAAGATATAAAAATTATAAATACATAAGCACGTAACATCAGAGTACCCAAAAATATAAAGCAAACGTGGGACAGAATTGAAGAAAAAATAGATAGTAACACAATAATAGTGAATTCAATATACCACTTTTAATAATGGGTAGAATAATCTAACAAAATCAGTAAGGAAACAGAGGACTTGAACAACATTATAAAATAACTGGACCTACCCCCAGCAACCCCCAGTTTGTTTTGTGAGATTAAGAGTCATTTATGGTTTGGGAGAGGGGGAGGGGGCTATGGACATTGGGGAGGGTAAGTGCTATCGTGAGTGCTGTGAAGTGTGTAAACCTGGCGATTCACAGACCTGTACCCCTGGGGATAAAAATACATTATATGTTTATTAAAAAAAAAAATTTGGAAGGGGAGGCGAACCATAAGAGACTATGGACTCTGAAAAACAACCTGAGGGTTTTGAAGGGTCAGGGCTGGGAGGTTGGGGCAACAGGTGGTGGGTAATGGGGAGGGCACGTTTTGCATGGAGCACTGGGTGTTGTGCAAAAAGAATGAATACTGTTACGCTGAAAAAATAAATAAAATGGAAAAAAAAATAATAACTGGACCTAACGGACATATACAGAACACTTCACCCACCAGCAGCAGAACACATATAATACAACATACCTATTCACAGAACATTCTCCAAAATAGATCAAATGTTAGACCACACACACACAAAAAGAGCCTTAACAAATTTAAGGAACCTTAATCTACCAAGTATCTTTTCCAACAACAAGGCAATGAAACTAGAAATCAATAACATTAGAAAAATCACAAATATGTGGAAATTAAACACTCTTGACCAACCAATGAGTCAAAGAAGAAATCACAAGGAAATTAGAAAATATCTTGACACTAATGAAAAACCAAAACAAAACACTAAAACTTATGGAATGCAGCAAAAGCAATAATACAGGGAAGTTTATAACAGTAAATGGCTTACATTAAAAGGGAAGAAAGATCTGAAATCAACAATCTAATTGCATATTTTATTTTTTTTTAAAGATTTTATTTATTTATTTGACAGAGAGAGATCACAAGTAGACAGGCAGGCAGAGAGAGAGAGAGGGAAGGAGGCTCACTGCTGAGCAGAGAGCCCGATGCGGGACTCGATCCCACGACCCTGAGATCATGACCTGAGCCGAAGGCAGTGGCTTAACCCACTGAGCCACCCAGGCGCCCCTAATTGCATATTTTAAAGAATGAAAGAAATAAAAGAACTAATCCTCAAGTTAGAAGAAGGAAGAAAATAATAAATATTAGAGCAGAAATAAATGAAATAGAGAGTAGAAAAACAGTAGAAATCAAAAAAATAAAGAGGTTGTTTTTTTAAAATTAGATAATTTGACAAACCCCTAACTAGACTTGAGAATAAAAGAGAAGACTTAATTACTAAAATTAGAAATGAAAAAGAATACTTTACAACTGATGCCACAAAAATAAGAAAAAGATATGAGACTACTTCGAATAATTATATTCCAGCAAGTTGGAAAGCCTAGAAGAAATGGATAAACTTCTAGAAACATATATTCTACCAAGACTGAATCATACAGAAACAGAAAATCCAAAAAAGACCTAACAACTGAAGGAGATTGGATCAGTAACCAAAAGTTTTCCATCAAGAAGCCCAGAACCAGGTGACTTCACTGTAGAATTCTACCAAACAGTTAAAGAAGAATTAAAGCCAGTTCTTCTCGGACTCTTCCAAATATTAAAGAAGAGGGAACACTTATTCATTCATTTTTTGAGGCTATCTATCATTACCCTGAGCCAGACAATGATATGAGAAAACTACAGACCAGTATCTCTTATGAACGTAGATGTAAAAATCCTCAGCAAAAACTAGAAAACGAAATTCAACAACACATTAAAAAGATTATATACCATGAGCAAGTGAGATTTATCCCTGGGATACAAGGGTGGTTCAACATACAAAAGTCAATAAACAGAATATACTACATTAACAAAACAAAAGAACAAAAACCACATGATCATCTTAATAGATACAGAAAGAGCATTTGACAAAATTCAATGCCCTTTCCTGATAAAAACACTCACCAAATAGGAATAGAAGGGAATTACCTCAACATAATAAAAGTTATATATAAAAAGGTAAACAGATAAATTATACACAACAGTAGAAAACTGAAAGGTTTTCCTTTATTCACAAAC
This sequence comes from Meles meles, assembly GCF_922984935.1. Taxonomy (NCBI): domain Eukaryota; kingdom Metazoa; phylum Chordata; class Mammalia; order Carnivora; family Mustelidae; genus Meles; species Meles meles. The sequence goes on from NC_060071.1 coordinate 117,494,955, forward strand.
AAGGCAGGAGTACCCACTTTCACCACTTCTATTCAATATGATACGGGAAGTTCCAGAGCTCTTAGGCGAGAAAAGCAAATAAAAGACATCCGAACTAGAAAGGAAGAAGTAAAATGATCTTTATTCACACATGACACAATCTTATATGTATAAAACCCTAAAGATTACACACATACACACATACACACACACACTGTCAGTGAAAGAATTCAGCAAAGTTGCAGAATACAAACTCAGTAATCCAAAATCAGTTGTGTTTCCAAATATTAACAATGAACAATCCAAAAGGAATTAAGAAAACAACCCCATTTCAATAGTATCAAAAAATAAAATACTCAGGGATAAATTAAACAAGGATGTAAATGACCTGTACACTGAAACTATAAAATATTGCTGAAAGAAATATCCCCTTGTTCATGAATTGGAAGACTTAATGTTGTTAATATTCATATTACCTAAAGCAGCCAAAGATTCAGTGCAACCACTATCAAAATCTCAATGATATTTTTTTCAGAAATAGAAAAACCGTTTTAAAATTCAGTGAAAAAAAAAATCAAAGGATTTTAAATAGCTAAAATAGTCTTGAGAAAAAACAAAGCTGCAGGCCTCTCATTTCCTGATTTCAAACATACTACAAAGATACATTAATCAAAATAGTGTTGTTCTGGCATAAAAGCAAACATATAGACAAATGGAACAGAATAGAAAGCCCAGATAGAAACTGCCACATATTTGGCCCCAAGAGTGCCAAAACTACACAATAGGGAACGGATAGCCTATTCAACAAATGGTGTTGGGAAAACTGGATATCCAAATGCAAAAAAAATTAAAGAGGGACCCTTAATCTTATACTCTATACCAAAATTAACTCAAAAATGCATTAAAGGCCTAAATATAAGACCTGAAGCTATAAAACTAGAAGAAAACATAAGGGGACAGCTTCATGACATTGGAATGGACAATGATATGACTGAAAAACAGCAACTAAAACAAATATAGACAAATGGGACTACATTAAATTTTTAAAATTCTGCATAGCAAGTACACAATCAACAGAATGAAAAAGCAACCTATAGAATGGAACAAAGTATCTGCACACCATATATCAAATAATGAGTTAATCTCTGGGATATAGAAGGAATTCCTACAATTCAACAACAAAAAGCAATTTAAAAGTGGGCAAAAGGCTTGAATATACAATTTTCCAAAGATCCACAAATGCCACTGCATGTGTGAATGGATGCTCAATATCACTAATTATAAGGGAAATGCAAATAAAAACTGCCACTACTTAAGGAAAAAAAAAAAAACCAAGTGTTGGTAAGGATGTGAAGAAATTGGAACCCTTGTGTACTGTTAGAGGGGTTGTAAAATGGTGCAACTACTATGGAAAACTGTAAGGAAGTTCCTCAAAAAATTAACAATAAAACTGCGACATGAGTCCTACTTCTGAGTATATATCCAAAAGAACTGAGAACAGGATCTCAAAGAGATATTTGCATATCCCTGTCCATTGCAGCATTATTCACAATAGCCTCTGCAGCCTAAATGTCCATCAACAGATGAATGAATACCTATACATAATGGACTATTAACTCAGCTCAGCCTTTGAAAAAGAAGGAAATCCTGTCACATGCTAGAACACGAATGAAACTTAAGACGTTATGCTAAATGAAATAAGCCTGTCACGAAAGACAAATTGCTACATAACTCAACTTATCTAAGGTATCTAAAATAATCAAACTCATAGAATTAGAAAACAGAATGGTAGTTGCCAGGGGCTGGACGGAGGAGGAAATGGGACATTACTGTTCCGTAGGTATAGAGTTTCAATTGCACAAGGTGAAAAACCCTTTTCTCCCAAACTTCAAACTCCTCTTGTTACATACTGGAAACCCCCTGGTGTTGTACTGGGATCTCACATTTCCCTCATCAGAACGAAATTAACCACCCTTCCCTCCAAATTGTCCCTTTATTATCTTAGTTAATGTCATTCCCACTAACCCTCATAACTAAACTTGACTCTTATCATATTTGCCTCTCCTTCCCAAAGCACAGTCAATCATAGAACCATTTATTATGGCTCTTCTAAATATTCTTTTTCCAATTCCTGTTGTTTTTAGTTAGGACCTTCTATGTCTCTAACTTTTAAGATTGTAGTAGCATACTAACTGTTCTGCCTGACTGCAGTCTCTCTTACTTGCAAACTGCAGTCTGTTTTCCTTGCAAGCTATCATCAGTCAAGTATTGCATTTTTAAATATGTATCACTTCTGTATAAAAAAATCTTGAATAGTTCATTTTCTATAGTATTAATCCTCTTCAAATCCTATCCTTAACTGAAATGACCACCCTTATGCCTTTTAGTTCATCCTCTCCACCTCCAGCCTCATTGGGTGATTCCTCATTCTCTAAAAGTACTTTCAAATCTCTATTATTTTGTTCATTCTGTTTCAGATGTTCCTCCCTTTTTCTATTGTTTAAAGCTCAATTGGCACCTCCTCTGTGGAACTTTACCATTTGTGCCATCAGAATTAGTTATTTCCTTTTTTGCATTATCATACATAGTTTTTTGTTTTAAAATGTTAAAAAAATGGGTTTTTTGTTTAAAGACATAAGCATTTACAGCTTTGTTTTACTTTTTCCTTAAAACACTGTGTGACTGAGAAATAGGAATCTCATCTTACCTACCTCAGCATTACTCCCTAGTGTTTAATAAAGTGTCTTACATAGGGAGAGTATTCAATTTATTTTTAGTAAATGAAGTTGAAGGAAAGAAAGTCCCCCTAGTGTGATACAGGAGAAAGCACACCAGGAAAATCTGGACATCTGGTCTTTTCATTTTGAACTATCTATTTAGACATTAATGTTGAGCTAATTTTTCACCTTTCTATGGTAGAACTTGTTGTCTGCAAGAAATCTTTGTATGTGTCACTCTTATTGCATGGAACACTGGATGTTGTATGCAAACAATGAATCATGAAACACCACAGCAAAAACTAATGATGAACTGTATGGTTACTAATATAACACAATTTTTTAAAAAAACTTCAAAATGTTGGCTCACATGATAAATTATGTAAACGGTTTCGAGTTGGCTTACATAATAAGGTGCAGTCTCCAAAGCCTAGCATTTAAGGGCTTTTATGGTCTGGTTTTAGTTACTTTTCTAACCTCAGCTCCCTCTGATCCCCATTAGGAACCCAGCACTCTACCAATATCCATCGCTACATTGTTTCCTAATCATATTGTGTCCAGTCTCACCTTGGCTGCTGTATCACTTAATCCTGGCAGGAGTCAAATGCCACATTCAAACAGGATAATGGAGAATTTAATAAAGGAACTAGTTACAACAGAGTAGCTAGGGTTAAGGAAAAGCAAGATAAGTTGAAGAACTTTTGGGGCTCCCAACAGCAGGAAACTATTCCTGCCTTTAAGCCTCAAGGATCCAGGGAAGGGAATAATTGTCTAAAATAAGTCTGTTAGAGAGGACTGAGTCACAGACCTAACTGTTTTATTAAAGGAACATAACCACTGCCAAACAGCACTCAAGCAGAAGTCACAGGTATAAGGATTCTATTGGTTCTACCATAAAGGCTAGCCCTTTGGGGCACATAGCAGGGTAGAATAAAGTGGGGAGGAATATGGGAGAGCAAAAGCAGCTGCTTTATTCAAACTGTTCTTTACACATGGATTTAAATCTGTCTCAGATGATAACTCTATTAAAAATAATATTAATGCAAATATCTAACTTTTTTTAGGGGAGAGGAAGAAGGCGAGGGAGAGGGGAAATCTTAAGCAGATTTCACACCAGCATGGAGTGATCTTACAGTCTCACAATCCTGAGTTCATGACCTGAGCCAAAATCAAGAATAGGATGCTTAACTGAGTAAGCCACTCAGGCACCCTGAATGCAAATATCTAATATTTATGAAGAGCTTACTATACACCAAGCATTGTAGCTTGGTGTACACTGTACACCAAGTGTACGCTGTACACTGTACACCTCCACCCATGGAGGAGGGGTGCAGTTTGAGGAGGAGGAAGGGAATAAGGGAAATAAGAGGCTGAAAAAGTTACCAAATTATGAGCTCCAGTTGGCCATATAGTTTTTGAATATGAACCTCCTAATTGCTATGCTAATGCATTTGGATTTTATTGTAAAGGTCAGTAGAGGAATTTGAATGTGGAATGACAAGATCAAATTTACAATTTTGAAATAACATTTACTATGATGTGAGGAATGGATTGATTCCAGGTGAGATCAGAAGCAGGAATCTGATGAGAGCTTGAATTAAAGCTGGAGCAATAGAAATAGAAAAATAATACAGTATTTTTTTTCTAATATTAAGGAATCACAATTCTCTAAATGGTGTTGTTTTTCATATTATTAGAGAAGAGTAAGTAAGGCAAATGCAGCTTTTATGAGCTGGTAAAACTCCTCTAACTACAAAAATGACTTTGAACTTCTCTGGGTTCTTTTCCCCAGGGCATTATAGAGACTAGTTAGATAATGCTTAAAAGGGCTTTAAAAGATATTGTTAGATTCCACTTTTAGAAGTATAATAGCTTATGATTTCTAAAGAAAAATTACTTTTTCTCTACCATTGTCTAAAGAATGTTTAGAACAAGGACCTACTGAAGAAAACAATTCTAATTTTTCATTTTAATGCTAGTGGCACTTATGAAGACATTCCAAATAGAAGCTAACAAAAATATATTTAAGTTTATATATGTGTGTGTGTACATACGTATATGTATGTACATACATACATATGTACATACATACACTTATATTAATGGCTCTGAAATTATATCCTGACAACCTCTTTGGGGAATAAGAAAATTCTCAGCTTTTTGGCTATTTAGGTTTAAAAAGGTGGTCCTAGCATCCTAACAAAGCAAGCTGAAGTTCAGAGACCCAAAAAGGGCACAAAACCAGAAATCAACAGCAGGACAAGAATGAACCAAAGGATTTCAGAATAGATAATATATTTGTTTGTATTCATGAACCAGAATGATGGCAAAGCAGAGGGTAGATACCAATAGTGTAAGCAAAGAGGAGAAAGATCTGATGAAAAAAGTTGTTGAAAGGCGAAAAAGGGAAAGATTGTATCTGAAAGAGGAAGATTATGTCGAAAGCCGGTCTTTTGGCATAGTAGCTGTAAATAGTACCCACACTTTTTAATCTATATACAGCACTAGTGCTCCTAGTAAGGGTAAGAACCCAAGGATCAAGGTTTGAGGACTTCCTCAAGAGTCCTCCGTTCTTAGGAACACCTTAGTGAAGTCCAGTCCTATAAAGACAGTCATGAAAAATTACTGTAGATCATCTACAGCCACCTCAACTCAAAAGACTTTGCTTGCCTTTGTTGGGTGTGTTAGCACTTGACTCCTACTTACTTACTAATTTTATCCTTAGGGCACCTGGGTGGCTCAGTCAGTTAAGCATCTGCCTTCCGTTCAGGTCATGATTGGGCTCCCTGCTCAGCAGGGGGTCTGCTTGTCCCTCTCCTCAGCCTGCCCTCTTCTCGTCCATGCACATGCATGCACTCTCTCAAATAAATAAATAAAATCTTTTCTCAAAAATTAAAATAATATCACAGACCTGTGCCCCTGAAACAAATAATACATTGTGTGTTAATTTAAAAAATGAAAATACTAATTTTATTTTTTAGTATTGCTTTAGCCAGTCTATTTTATCATTATATCTTCTAATATCATTTTTTCACTTCATCTCTTTTTACCTTGTACTCTCAGCTAATTTTATCTATTTACTTTTAATATTATATATTTAGCTGACTTGTATGTGACTAATTGAAAATAAAAGTGGAAGGAAGATAGCTATAAAGACAGTTCACACCTGACCATGGGAAATAAATTACTTTTTCCTCCCTTGGTCTTATAATTTTTCTATAGATAAACCTCTTGATCTAAAGATAACCTATAAGGATTTACTTACAGTGTTACTTACCTAAAGTGTCAATAAATGATTATTTAATTATTTATTATTTATATTAATAAATATATTTTATGCAATTTATATTAATATTAATCAAGTTATTTTATTAATTGCTTTATTATTTATGATTTTGTGTTAATTATTCATTAAATTATTTATGACTTATTAAATTAGTTCTTAATAATTATATTTAATTTCTAATTTATTGAATCATTTATTGAAATTATTTATTATTAAATAATTTATTATTAAGGCAGCACATACATCAAACCCAAAGCTAATTTTCCATTTCCTTGACTGCTTGACCACAGCTAAAATATTTTTTATTCTCTTTATTCATTTCCCTACTGCATTGGCCCTCTTACCACTTTTAAACAAAATGATAAAGAAAAACCTAGTTTCAATTTATTGTTAATAAATGTTTGGAATTATTTTTAAATATAGACTATTCTAGTAAAAAAGAACATTGAAGTTATTGACCAGAATAATGTTTAAAATTTTATGTAATGTTTACCTCTCAGCTCATCTTTGTCATGCTGCATATTCTAGAGTGATTAAAATCAAGTATTTAAGACCTTAGTCAACAAAAATTTTCTATGTGGCCACTGTGTGCATAGCATCCTTGGGCTTTGACATTTTTCCTTTCTCAAAGAGCTGAAAATCTAATTAAGAAAATAAACACATATATAAATAAGTATTATTGCTGTAAGATATGTAGTTAATATAGTATATAATGAGAATCCTAGGATAGAGTAGTTCATAGTGCCTCAGTGCAGAAAACAGAAAGAAAAGGAATGGGCATATATTGCATCATAAAGGAGAGATTATTGAAAGAAATTTTTTTGTTTTCTATATTATTATTTATTATTATTATTATTATAATTTCAAACTTCAGAAAGGTTGCAAGAATAGTACAAAGAACTCTTGTATATCTTTCATCAGATTCCCTCAAATGTTAGCATTTTGCCACAATTGCTTTACCATTTCTCTCTGTATATTAATACACATATTTTCTGGAATTGCTTGTGGGTAAATTGCAGACATGTTGCCTTTTTATCCCTAAGTACTTCAAATGTGTATTTCCTTTATTTTAAAAAAAGAGAAAAGAAAGGAAAAAATATTCTCTTACATAACCATGATACAATTATCAAAATCAGGAAATGAACCTTGCCATAATACTGTTATACAATCTTATTCAAATTACATTTTGTCAATTTTTCTAATAATGTTCTTGATAGCAAAAGAATAAAACATTTTCTCCTTCTGATCTGAGATCCAATCCAGAATCATGCATTACTTTTACCAACCATGTGCCTTTAGGCTCCTTTATCTGGAGCAACGCCTCAATTTTTTTTTTTTTTTTGGTCTTTCATGACCTTAACATTTTTCAAGAGCACAAGTCAGTTACTTTATAGAATATTCCTCAATTTTAGACTTTTCTGATATTTCCTGACGGTTTCATTCAGGTTATGCATTTTTGTTAGAAATACTTTATATGTGATGTTGTATTCTTCACACATCATATAAAGAGATTCATGATGTCATTTTATCCTATTACTGGTGATATTAATTACTGGTGATATTAACTTTGGTCACTTGGTTAAGATGCTGTCTTCCAGGTTTCTCCACTCTAAAATTACTACTTTACTTTGTAGTTAGTAGGAATCTTATGGGGCTATATAGTGAAACTATATAAATATGTGTTTTTCTTCAGATTTTCACCTTCTAGTTTTACAATCCATTGATGATTTTTGCCTGAACCAATTCTTGTTATGGTAGTTGCCAAGTGATGACTTTATAATTCCAACATTTCTTCATTTATCAGTTGGCATTCTGTTGTAAGGAAGAATTTTATGTAATTATTTCTTTATTTATATTAATGTATATTCATTGATTCTTACTTTTATTTTATTAAATGGATTCTATTATCTCTACTATCCTAATTTACTTTGGTGCTTAAATTGCCCCAGGCCAAACAGTCTCTTCAAGTTGACTCCAAGATCCTTTTGACATATTGCATCATTATTTGATTATTTCCTTACTAAAGAAAGTTGTGAAGGAAGAATAATAATTTCTTAAGAGGATAAAAGAAAATTCACTCTAGGCAAAGCAAACATCATATGCTAAGTCAGGGAAATATGAAATAGTATGGTATATTCTAATATCTACAGTATCATCAATTTTCTAATGGAGTAGTGAGTGAGGCTGAAAAGGAAGCAAAGAAGTGTTTTATATACTATTCAAAGGAATTTGATTTTATCCCATGAGTAGTGAACCATGCATATCAATTATAGTGCAAATGTTTTGTGACAGTGACCTGTTTTATAATCTTGATTATAAAATTATAATCTTGATGCACAAAGCCCAAGAGTACTTTCCTTTATTATTTCTTATAATGCCCTAGAAAATAACACAGTCCCTTCAGCCATGTTTTCTTGGTCTTGTCAGAAATGCTCATAGCATTTTTATCTTAGGATAAACAAGTAGAAAAACATTTAAGACTATTAAATTGAAAACAATATGAGAAAGTAGTTTCAGATACACAAACTGCCATATCATCCCAAGTCTATAAACTCTATGATTGCCAGTGTTTTCTTAGGCTTTGAACTTGATTTATCTTAGTTTAAAAGATATATATGAAAGAGTAAATGCTTATATATCTGAACCACACATCCTTTGAATTACCAAAGATCCTAGCTATTTAACCTGCGCAAACTATCATTTTCACTCTTTGTTTCATAGGAAAGCTATCCATTATTTTAGGTGGTTTGCTGCTCTCAAAGATTCAGAAAGTAGAAATATAAGGAATCCAAGCTGCAAATAGTATGATAAAGAAAGGCAGTGTTATTAATATGACAGAAGAAGCCTCTTCCTTGAGATTTTCTGTATATCCGAAGAATTAATAATTATTTACACTTTAGGCAGTTTGGTTGTTTTGAGGATTTTAATTTAATCAAGAAGAACCTGCACAAATATCTTGTTTCTATCATATTCTGTTATATCATTTGAAAGCATCTTTTCTTTAACTTCTAATTTAAAGAGTGGATTTTCAAGCTAAAATGAAACATTGTATATTTAAAAATTATCAGATTGAAAAGGATGCATTTGAATTGAGAAAAATAATTTCATTGGTATAAATCTCATTTCATGATGACCATTACATAAAAAAAGGTTACTGCTATATGACAAAGATCCTTAGTTACTCTACTCAGTAGAAAGGAATCCATATGTACCTTCTGTGCCCCTTTGAAGGCCTTATACATCACAGATACTGTCATTAGTATTTAAACATATCCTTCATAATGTCAGTCCTGATTGAATCCATACTGTTTTTATACTGACTTCTTATATAGTCTTTTTAGTGGTTATAACTGCTGCATGGAAGATAGAAAACCTCGGTAAAATTTTGAGTACTTGACCTGCAAAGATTCCAAGCTCATGTATAGTCAACCCCACATCTGAACTTATGCACCAGAAAATATAAAAGTGACAAGTTAAGTTTTATTTATAGAAACCTGGATTTGTTAGAGAAACCTCCTGGTCACCAATCTGTGGCTAATTTAGAATTGCTTTAATCCTTTAAATTTACTTGAGAAAATTAAACCCATTGCAGAAGAATGCTATCAATTTAGATGTTCTAATAATTCAGACCTGTTCTTCTTTGCTCAGTTTGGATATCTACTAGTGGAGGGGATGTCTAGACTTGCTTTCACCATCCTCACCCTACTTCCATATAAAAATTCCATATCCTACAGCACTTTGTAGTTTATTTTTGTCAAAGTAGCTACCCTGCCTACAAATTATCAGTGATAGCCATATATCACCAACTAACTTTACTATTATAAGTTAAAGTAAATATTCCCTTGAACAGTATAATCTATATAGGACACATATTTTCACATGTTAGTTTTATAGTGAACATGAGTTGAATGGAGCTAATACTCTCACAGATTCTCTTTGTGACCATTTGTATTTATTTGTAAGGTAGCTATCAGAATGTATCTGTGGCCATGAAATCATCTTTGCTTTATAGGGAAAAACTATCCAAATTTTCTCTCAATTTTTGGATTTATTTTTTATTTTTTTATCCAAAAACCGAACTCCCTTTTATTATAACCTTCTTATTTTAAAAAAATTATTCTTTCCTACCTTTCTACTTCTATCAAACTGGATTTTATGGCCCATTCAGTAAAATTTGGCTGCTAGGCTATAATCCGTCACGCCTTCAAGACATAAGAGTACATACTTTTTTTTTTCCTTTTCCATTAGATTTCTATGGTGGGTTCAGAATCAACAAGAGGATTGGGGTGTAGAGAAAAACAATTCTTGATCCTTTTTCCTATCTGAATGAGTTCTCTAATGCCCAAGTCAAATAAAAGTGCGTTGGGATTATAACCTGTAAAATAAATGTCAGAGATAACTATTCTTAAATTTCCCAAAGCTTTTGCTTTGAAGCTTCTTACAAATAACTACTGTCAACATCAGAAAATAGTTGAAATCATGTTTCTTTAAAAAATGGAAACCAAAAATTTAGTAAGATATAGGGTTTACCTTCAAGGAGTTTACAATTGACTAACATAGGTAAGATAAATATTTAAATGTCTATAACATAACACAGAAGTGGTAGGTGCCCTAAAATGTATATATAAATAAGGTGCAAAATTATTTTTAAAGATTTTTGGGAAAGATTTTTCCAGGCTAGTAGATATCCACACAGTAATTTCCAATTAGAGAGAAAACCAGCAGTCTCTATAGTTAGAGAACGATCATCAGGTGGTTTAATACCTAGCTGCTCTTATTTTTTTATTTACTTTCTGCTGAGCTATAATGTTCTTCATGGCAGGGTGTATCTCACTCTGTATCCCAATTCCCTAACCATAACTGGCTCATAAAATCCATTCAATAAATAGCTGTCGAATAGACGTGTCACTGATAAACTAGTTTTCTAATAAGAAAATTTTATTACAAAGCAATTCAACAAATAAACTGTTCAGTTAAAAAGTATAATTTTCTCCTCAGAAACTAAACACTTTAAAAAGATAGCTTTTATAAGGTTATACACAATTTGGGCACCATAAAGAAAGTAAAACATATTTTAGAAAATATCATATCTGAGACCAATAAACCTGAAAAAAAAAAAAAAAAGAAAAGAGCAGAAGCACCTATCTCTATCATTTTCTCCAATTACACTTGTTGTGACAATACGTCTTCATGATATTTAATGACCAAGTTGGGACTTCAGTAAAAGCAAGAAATAAATTTATGTTTCAAATTATAAGTAAATGATATACATGATCCTTTATAAGTGTCCACTTACTTAAATTTTGAGTAGAAATACTATTCATGTTGCACTAAATCTCTAAGGCCCTTCAAGCTTTGAAAATTTCGTAATTTTCTGATTGCCCATGGGAAGGAAATGTCCTAAGTATAACATCTTTATATGTCTTTTTCTTTGAATACTTAAAACAATATCACTCACCTTAAATGGAAACTCTTTGAGGTGGTACCTTTAAGTTAATTAAGTGAATATGTCTGAAGCAACTGCTGGGTTTGGGTTAGAGATATTAAACTTAATAAATTGCAATGACCAGGAACTTACAGACTACTGAGGAATATATATAATCATGATAAAGTGGATTACAGAAATAGGAACTTAATTGTCTTGCATAGCAAAAGCCTGGTGACAGGCAGTCCAGGGATTGTGCAGCAGCTCAATATTGTCAGCAGAGACTCAGGCTCTCTTTTCTTCTCAGATGTCCATACTTACTGTGTGGGTTTCCACCCTCATGGTTAAAAAATGGCTACAGCACCTCCCAGTATCTACCCGTGTCCCAAGCAGAAAGAAGAAAGGGCAAAAGCTTTCTTCTCTTAAAGCTTTATCTCTTTTTCTTTTTATTCACCATAGGGGCCTGCCTCCCCGCCCCCTCCCACCCCCCCCCTCCCCGGGACTTCTTCCAACATCTTACTGACCAGAACTGTATCATATGACCACACTCAACTGCAGAGTGGCTAGGGAAGAATGGAGCTGTGAATAGCAGACAGGATAGCAAAGCAGCTGTGTTTGCAGTTACTCCTTTTCTGTTTACCCTCAGGCTATAAAGAAAAGAAAAGGCCAAGTTATTTATGCATGAAAATATAGTGATCTAAGAAGTCCTTTCTGTCATTAAATGATTCATTAACTTAACAAATATTTATTTTTATTGCTTATTATGTGCCAAATACTATTCTAGATACTGGAGATAACAGTGAACAAAAAAGACAATGGAGCTTACATTCTAAAGGGGAAGGCTATAATATAATATAATATAAATATTTATAATATAAATATAATATAAGGCTATAATATAATATAATATATACATATTATATATACATATATTAATATATATGTATAATATAAATTATAAGCATGTGGAAATGAATATCCATATACATGTGTGTATGTATTTATATATCCAGAGAAAGGATAAAAATAATAGAGAATAATGGTGGGTAATAATCTAGATAGGATATTTAACAATGTCCTCTCTGATGAGATGATATTTTAGCAATGACCTGAAAGATGGATGGAACCATAGTATCTGGGGAAAGATGTCAAAGTGGACAAAATACCGAGTACAAAGACCCTGAGGAGGGATTATTTGGCATGCCCAAGGACAAGCAAGAAAACAGTGTGGTTAGAGCACAATGATCAAGAGTGGAAATGATAGATGATGAGGATAGTAGGGGCCATAATATGTTGGACTTTGTGCCATAGCAAATATTTTATTCTGAGTGAGATGGAAAGTCATTGGAGAGTAATGAGCAAAGATTAGCTCAATCCAGTTTAAAATTTAAAAGGATCACTATAACTACTGTGGAGAGTAAATTATAGTGGAACAAGGACAGTAGCAGGGAGAGCAGTTAGGAGGCTATTCAGTTTCCCAGGAAATAAATCATGGATCCAACTATTGTGGTAATTGTGGAGGTGGTAAGTAATGGTCAGATTCTAGAGCCATTTCAAAGGTAGCTTAGATATGGTTCTGACAAAAAGAGAAGAATCAAGGATGTTTCCAAGATTTTGGATTAATAACTGGAAGAATCAGGTTGCTATTTTCTGAGATAGAAATTGCAAGAGAATAAAACATCGTAAGGGCAAGATAGAAGGGCAGGGGGAATCAAGAGTTTGACTTTGAACATGTTAAGTCTCAATTACCTGTTGCACATCCAAGTGCATGTTGGATGATTTATAAGTTTGGAGATGCACATTATTGTCTACCAGCTGTTTAAAAGACATAAAAATCTAGAGTTGAAGATACAGGTTGGGATTGGAGATATAAATTAGGAGTTTTAGTGTTTGGGTAATATTAATGCCATGAAGGAGAGTGAATAAGGAGTGAATAGCTAAATAATCTTTTCCTGTGACTTTTCTAAAAAAAGAAAATTTCCTATGAAATCCTAAATAAATTCAAGTTTGAGTATTTAATTTTACTAGCTAGCTCATTAGGTGTTCAATGTTTAGTATGTGGTTAAGGACATAAACTCTGAAGTCACACTACCCTAGTTTGAGTCCTATCTCTACTGTTACTAGCTTTGTGATTTAGGCCAGGATATATAAACCCCTTTTTCCTCATCTGTAAATAAGGATAATAATAATGCCTCCCCATAAGGTTGTTGTCAAAATTAATTGGAACAGTGCCACAATGCACAGTAAGTACCCAAAAGAATTATCTAATAACATGATTAAATTTCACCAAGTTTTGACACATAATGTAACACTGCTGATTTAATTTAATGTGCCACCAAAGCAGGCTATATTTTGGAAGGAAAAGAAAATTTCTTACCTTATAATATTCATTTACAGACATATAAAAATGAGAATTAATGACATTTATAAGACATTCCCACTCTGTAATCACTGTTTCAGCATCATAGTCTTAGTTAATTATCTTCCTGTTTAGGTCACAGTGCTGTTGATATCACCAAGGTGGCTAGAAGACACCGCATGTCTCCTTTTCCTCTAACGTCTATGGACAAAGCCTTCATCACAGTCCTGGAGATGACTCCGGTGCTTGGGACAGAAATCATCAACTACCGAGGTACTATTATATTTGCCGATTGCCTTTTCTTTTCATTTTTTTTCCAAGTAAGATTCATAATAATATAAATACATGGCTTTCCTGAAGGAGAAAGGTTATTAACCATTGTCATAATTACTATATAATTCCTTTTGCTTTATTTCTACTCAACTGTAAGATCAGTCTTAATGGTATTAGAGAGTAAAGCACCTATAAAGCTTCCTCTTCATTAAAAAAAAAAAGAAAGAAAGAAGGAAAATAATTAACTGTGTTTACCCTGTCTGTCGAAATACCAATACTCTAAACTAAAGAAAGGATTATCAGGTGCGCCTGGGTGGCACAGTCGGTTGGGTGTTCAATCCTTGGTTTCAGCTCAGGTCATGATCTCAGGGTCATAAGATCAAGCCCTGTCTCAGGCTCTATGCTCAGCATGGAGTCTGCTTGAGATTCTCTCATCCATGCCCCCTCCTGCTTATGCTCTCTCTCTCTGTCAAATAAATAAATAGGGGCACCTGGGTGACTCAGTCAGTTAAGTGTCCTACTCTTGGTTTCTGCTAAGGTCATAATCTCAGGGTCCTGGAGTCCAGCCCCACATAGGGCTCCATGGTCAGTGAGGAGTCTGCTTGAGGATTCTTTCTCCCTCTGCCCCTACCCACACTCTTCTCTGTCTCTCAAATAAATCAATAAATCATTTTTATAAAAAAGGACTTCAAATAAATAAATCTTAAAAACAAAAGAAAGGATTATCAGTCCTGAGTGAGGAAAGTAGTTAACTCTATGTCTGCCTGCTGTCCTTTTTTTCAGAAATGAGAGATAATATGTCTTGTAACCATGTTTTCCTTTGTGGAAAACATCTTTTTAAATGTAAAATGTAAAAACCATATTAATTTATCCATTGATCCCTGAGCAACCAATCTGACCTTAGTTTTTCTGCTTCATCCATCTCGTTTTCAATGAGAAGCTTCCAAGTGTTTGAATTCCTTCCAAATTTTTTTTTTGTGATTGAGTTCTAGTTTAAAGGATTGTTGTCTGAGAATATGCAGGGGATAATCTCAGTCTTTTGGTAGAGGTTGAGACCTGATTTGTGACCCAGTGCGTGGTCTCTTCTGGAGAAAGTTCCATGTATGTTTGAGAAGAATGAGTATTCTGTTGTTTTAGGGTGGAATTTTCTGTATATATGTATGCAGTCCCTCTGGTCCAGTGTGTCATTCAAAGCTATTGTTTCTTTGTTGATCTTCTGCTTAGATGATCTGTCTATTGCTGAGAGTGGAGTCTTGAGGTCTCCTACAATTAAAGTATTATTGTCGATCTGATTCTTCATTTTGGTGAACAACTGGCTGATGTAGTTGGCTGCTCCCATGTTGGGGACATAGATATTTACAATTGTTAGATTTTCTTGTTGTTAAACCTTTAAGTATGATATGGTGTCCCTCTGGATTACTTATTACAATCTTGATATAAATTCTAATTTTCTGATATAAGAATTGCTACCCTAGCTTTCTTTTTAGGTCCATTGGCAAGATAAATGGCTCTCCATCCCCTTACTTTCAGTCCAGCAGTGTATTTAGGTTCAAAATTAGTCTCTTCTAGACAGCATGTAGATGGCTCCTGTCTTTGTATCCAATCTGCAGCTCTGTGCCTTTTCATGGGAGCATTTAGGTCATTCATGTTGAGAGTTACTACTGAAAGACAGGTATATATTGCCATCCTATTGTCCTAGAAACGCTTCCTGTTTCTATGGATTGTCTCTGTAAATTTCTGGGCTATATTACTCTTGGCGTCTTTCTTCTTTTATAGAGCCCCCCTTAGTATTTATTGCAGGGCTGGCCTGGTGGTTACATATGCTTTTAGTTTCTGCCAATCCTGGAAGCTCTTTATCTCTCCACCCATTTTGAATGATAGCTTTGCTGAATAAAGTACTCTTGGGTGCATGTTCTTCTCATTTAGTATGCTGAATATGCACATAAGCTCTTAGGTTAATAGCATGTGGAGACCAGCCTGTGGAAAGACAATGGAAAGGTAGTGTCCTCCTGTGTTTTCAGTTTTTAATCAACCATTTTCTTTTCTAAAAATTCAACATAGAAGTTTTAGTGCAATTTGAATAAAATATAGTTTCTTAATTGTTTTTGTTATGCAGATAAACACAAAAGGATTGATTTTACAAATAAAAGACTTTATTCATGATCATAAAATATTCAAACTTCAATGACCATTAGAGAGCATCTACACAAACACCATAATTTTTCTGCAAGGAAACCCAAACTTACAGAAACAGCAGAATAATCTCAAGACTTACATTCTTTGATGATAATACTTTTCTTTCAGTATTAAAATACAAAAATAATGGTAGAAAACATAACAAATTATGTTAAAAGAGCTATGGGGACCTGGCTGGCCCAGTTGGGGGAACATGTGACTCTGACCTCAGGTTTATAAGTTTGAGCCCCATGTGGGGTGTAGAGATGAGGTAAATAAATAAAACTTTAAAAAAAAAAAGTCAAAAACTCATGAAATATTAAATACCCAATTCTGGCTCTTTGGTCCCCAACCTTACTTAGACAAAAGTTGTTTTTATATAGTTATACATCTTTGACTTTTCTTCTAGGTATGTGTATGTCATTAGGCTGGAACCTTTTCTTTCACTTTTGTTTTACCCCTCATTAAAGGAAATAAAGATTTAAAAATTGGAGTGGGGAATTATTCAGCAATTAACTATGTGATTTCAGAAAATAATGATAATGAAATAGGTTTCTTTATATTATTAAAAGCAAAATATTCAGATATTTTTATATCAACACCAAGACATTTTCAGAAAATATGAATATAAACTTAAGTTGGAAAAAAGTTTAAGTAATACTTTACTTATTATAAAAATAAGTTAACCATCTCTGGCTTGTGATAATTTCAGGGTAGTTTCCCTTAATATCAGTCCCTTGGATGATCTTACTGTGTATGCCAAAGTCACATTTAGATAGAAATCTCAGTTCTTCTAAGGAAAAAACAGAATTGAAAATGGCTATTTTTATTTTTCTTTTAGGAAAAAAAAATGATGTGAGATGGATTCTTTTTTCCCTTCATGTGCTTGTTCCCCCCATTGTTCATTAAATCAGTTGCCACTCATAAGTAAGCAAACTCTTCAAGAATGGTTAACTTCCTTGTCAAGTGTTTCCACCCGTATAGAGGTTTGCATTCAGCCTTTGAGTTGGATCAAACTCAATTTTTAAGGCAAAAGGGTATTATAATTAAAGCTTCCAAGCTCTTTAGTTAGGTATTTAAAAGACAATACCATATATAAAAACGTATTCAGTTTGTTCAACAAATATTTAGTAAACACCTACTGAATGTCAGGTACTATGTTGGGTCCCACATATAAAAGATGAATAAAATGAAACTGTCGCCCCATGAATCTCACTATAGTACAGGAGAGGTAGATAATGTAGTACTTATCTCCTTTATTGGCTCTTGTAGGCTTACTTTCCTTTTTCAGTTCCTTGAATGTAAACTTTCTTTAGAATTTACATCTTTGGCCCTTTTCAGATCTTACAGATTTACTTCAAATAATCTCATGTGTTTCAAATATTATGTGATTATTAGTTCTATAACACTTCCCAAACCTTGCCTGAGCTCCAAACTAATACACCAAATGTATACCTGCTGCTAGTAAATTTAACATGACCAATACTAAACTTATTTTCTGTACCTCTACGTGTTTCTTCTGCATCCTCTGGAATCCATCCCTTGTTCTCCATCTCCACTGCTATTGATTTTAGTTTAGATCTTTATTATTAACTTCCCAGATAGTTATAATAGATTCACTGCCCCCAGTTAGCATCCTTCCAATCCATTCTCCAATTTGATGCCAAAGTACAGACATAATCTAAGAGATATAGCAGATGTTCCAGACTACCACAATACAAAGTGAATATTGCAATAAAGTAAGTAAGTAAATGAATTTTCAGTTTTCCACTGCTTATAAAAATTATGTTTATGCTATATAAATTCTGTTAAATGTTGCAATAATATTATGTATAAAAAAGAAAGTACATACTGTAATTAAAAAATGCTTTACTGGGGTACCTGGGTGGCTCAGTCAGCTGGGTGTCAGCCTTCGACTCAGGTAAACCCAGGGTCCTAGGATTGAGTCCCATGTCAGACTCCCTGGTCAGCGAGGATTCTGCTTCTAACTTTGCCTCTCCCTGACTTGTGCTTTCTTTCATGCACTCTTTCTCTCTCAAATAAATAAATAAAATCTTTTTTTTAAAAAAATATTTCTCTCCTGAAGCTACTATTACACTATATATTAACTAACTAGAATTTAAATAAAATTTAAAAAAAATACTTTACTGCTGAAAAATACTAACCATCATTTGAGATTTCAGTGAGTCACAATCTTTTTGCTGGCAGAAGGTCTTGCCCTAGTGTTGATGGCTGCCCCCAATCAGGGTGGTGGCTGTTGAAGGTTAGGGTGGCTATAGCAGTTTCTTAAGACAGCAGGTAAGTTTGCTGCAATAAATGGACTCTTCCTTTCACGAACAATTTCTCTGTCGCATGTGATGCTGTTTGATAGTGTTTTACCTGCAACAGAACTTCTTTCAAAACTGGAGTCAATCCTCTCATATCCTGCACTGTTTTATCAGATAAGTTAATGTAACATTCTAAACCTTTGTTGTCATTTCAATAACCTTCACAACTTTTTTACCAGGAGTAGATTCCATCTCAAGAAATCACTTTCTTTGCTCATCCATAAGAAGCAATTCCTCATACGGTAAAGTTTTTTATGAGATTTTAGCAAATTAGTCATATCTTCAGGTTCTACTTCTAATTCTTCTAATTCTCTTGCTATCTCCACCACATCTCCAGTTATGTCTCCACTGAAATCTTGAACCCTTCAAAGTCATCCAAGAGGGTTGGAATCAACTTCTTCCAAACTCTTGTTCCTGTTAATATTTTGACTTCTTCCCACAAATCACAAATGTTCTTAGTGGCATTGAGATATGAGTCCCTTCCAAAAGGTTTTCAATTTACTTTACCCAGATCCATTAGAGGAATCTCTATCTATAGCAACTGTAGCCTTATGAAATGTATTTCTTAAATAATAAGATTGGAAAGTCAAAATGACTCTTTGATCCATGGGCTGCAGAATGGATGTGCTAACAGGCTTAAAACAGCATTAATCTCACTGTGCAATTACAATACTCATGTTATTCCATGTTATAAACCAATGTGCTGTCATCCAGTCTTTGTTGTTCGATTTATAGAGCATAGGCAGAGTAGATTTAGCATAATTCTTAAGGGACCTAGGATTTTTAGAATGGTCAATGAGCACTGCTTTCCACTGAAAGTCAACGCCTGTGTTAACCTCTAACAAGAGAGTTAGGCTGTCCTTTGAAGCTTTGAAGCCAGGCATTGACTTCTCCCCTCTATGAAAGTTCCAGATGGCATCTCCTTCCAATAAAAGGCTGTTTTGTCTACATTGAAAACCTCTTACTTAGTGCCACCACCTTCCTTAATAATCTTAGCTGGATCTTCTGCATAACTTGCTACAGTTTCTCCATCAGCACCCGCTACTTCACCTTGCACATTGTTGATGTTATGGAGATGGCTTCTTTCCTTAAACTTCATGACCCAACCTCTTGCTAGCTTCAGACTTTTCTTCTGCAGCTTCCTCCCCTGTCTCAGTCTTCACAGAATTGAAGAGAGTTAGGTTCTTGCTCTGGATTAGGCTTTGGCTTAAGGGAATGTTATGGCTAATTTGATCTTCTATCCAGAATGTTCATAGTTTATTTTTATTTCTGTGGGATGTACCATTAAATATTGAATTTCATCCTTCAATCACTGAATAGAAAAGTTTAGGGAGTGGCAAAGGGGAAACTGAAAATCCTTCACAGTAGTCTAAAATCCTAAGTATTTTGCCTGTACAAATTCTCTGACACCTACAATTAGAGAAGCCCATAAAGAGAGTTCATGTTTTGTAAGTAATGTTTAGAACCACTGAATCTATGAAGCAGTTTGAAACTGTAACATCTCTAAAAAATATATATATATATGTCTGAGAAGAATCAATAAGAATTACTGAAAACAGTATAAATATGTACAGAAATTCTGGAAGAGATTGCTGTCAAAATCAGAGACATAGGGTAACTTTCTATGAAGGAATTTTAGAGTATAATATGTGAAATACTTAGAATATTACAGAAAGAAGGTAATTGGGAAATCAAGTAGTCTCTCTTACTTTAAAGATGAGGGAATTTTAAACCAAAGAAATGTAATAATGTTCTTTTTTTTTTTTTATTTCTTTTCAGCGTAATAGTATTCATTGTTTTTGCACCACACCCAGTGCTCCATGCAATATGTGCCCTCCCTATTACCCACCACCTGGTTTCCCAACCTCCCACCCCCCCCACCCCTTCAAAACCCTCAGGTTGTTTTTCAGAGTCCATAGTCTCTCATGGTTCATCTCCCCTTCCAGTTTCCCTCAACTCCCTTCTCCTCTCTATCTCCCCATGTCCTCCATGTTCTTTGTTATGCTCCACAAATAAGTGAGACCATATGATACTTGACCTCTGCTTGACTTATTTCGCTCAGCATAATCTCTTCCAGTCCCGTCCATGTTGCTACAAAAGTTGGGTATTCATCCTTTCTGATGGAGGCATAATACTCCATCGTGTAAATGGGCCACATCTTCCTTATCCATGCATCCGTTGAAGGTCATCTTGGTTCTTTCCACAGTTTGGCGACCGTGGCCGTTGCTGCTATAAACATTGGGGTACAGATGGCTCTTCTTTTCACTACATCTGTATCTTTGGGGTAAATACCCAGTAGTGCCACTGCAGGGTCATAGGGAAGCTCTATTTTTAATTTCTTGAGGAATCTCCACACTGTTCTCCAAAGTGGCTGCACCAACTTGCATTCCCACCAACAGTGTAAGAGGGTTCCCCTTTCTCCACATCCTCTCCAACACACGTTGTTTCCTGTCTTGCTAATTTTGGCCATTCTAACTGGTGTAAGGTGATATCTCAATGTGGTTTTAATTTGAATCTCCCTGATGGCTAGTGATGATGAGCATTTTTTCATGTGTCTGATAGCCATTTGTATGTCTTCATTGGAGAAGTCTCTGTTCATATCTTCTGCCCATTTTTTGATATGATTATCTGTTTTGTGTGTATTGAGTTTGAGGAGTTCTTTATAGATCCTGGATATCAACCTTTTGTCTGTACTGTCATTTGCAAATATCTTCTCCCATTCCGTGGGTTGCCTTTTTGTTTTGTTGACTGTTTCCTTTGCTGTGCAGAAGCTTTTGATCTTGATGAAGTCCCAAAAGTTCATTTTCGCTTTTGTTTCCTTTGCCTGTGGAGACATATCTTGAAAGAAATTGCTGTGGCTGATATCGAAGAGGTTACTGCCTATGTTCTCCTCTAGGATTCTGATGGATTCCTGTCTCACGTTGAGGTCTTTTATCCATTTTGAGTTTATCTTTGTGTACGGTGTAAGAGAATGGTCGAATTTCATTCTTCTACATATAGCTGTCCAGTTTTCCAGCACCATTTATTGAAGAGACTGTCTTTTTTCCATTGTATTTTTTTTCCTGTTTTGTCGAAGATTATTTGACCATCGAGTTGAGGGTCCATATCTGGGCTCTCTATTCTGTTCCATTGGTCTATGTGTCTGTTTTTATGCCAGTACCACGTTGTCTTAGTGATCACAGCTTTGTAGTAAAGCTTGAAATCAGGTAACGTGATGCTGCCAGTTAAAGCTGGACACATGGTTATGATTAAAACCAAGGATAACCTAGAATTCTTGACTCCTGGTCTGCTGCTCATTCTACAATAATACACTACATCTCAAATCAGCATGAAAATTATTCTAAAACAAGTGCCTAGATGTGCATGTATGTGTACTGGTTGTTTTAATCTGTTTGGGCTGCAGATGAATTTTCTGTTATCTGTGGTCTATTCTTTAGCATATGTACTATTTTCAGCTCCTATCTGCAAGCAAGGCCTTTAAGGAGCAAGTGCTCCACTGACTATAAATAACCTTCCTTTGGTTTCTTGGAAGAGACATACCTAGAGTAACAATAGGTGATAGTATTTGTTAGACTGCCATATGCGATTCATCCTCTTTGCTTACAAAATGCATGACATGAATAAATTATAACTTCACATTTAGTACAGCACCAGCTACTTCCTTTAAGGCAGATTAAAATATTCTGGCACCATCCCTGTAATTCCCAATCTCTTTCAGTTAAGACTGGAAAACTTGATCTTTCAATAGAAAGAATTCTGCCGCCTTAGGAGCATTATTTTAGATTACAAGCACTAGGCTTTCTTATTTAAGATTACATGACCAAAGATTTCAGCACCTCTGACTTGGGTTCTTTGTTTTTCTACAAAGGACTTACATAATTCTAGTCAAGGAAACTTTAAGCTTTCCTATGAGAACTAGTTTGAGACAGTAAAGTATCTCTTTGAGATTACTTACCATAGCAGAAGGACTTCTCCCTGTGTCTAACTTAATAGATAACTGTCTATTTTTAGGCAGTAATCTAAAGCAGAATTTCACTGCCCTCTAGAATAAATGCAGAAGCTCCTGATTCTAAGCCACAGGAGATTCTCACCAAAGTGGTTCACAAGTCATGTTAGGAATGCATTAACTTCTCCTGACAATTCAGAGGCTATTAGACAATAAGGAAAAAGGAAGTAAGATATACTGGAAGGAGCTTTGCCATCAGACATACTTTTTGCCTTGCTTTACTTTTTATGGAGCTACATAACATTTCCAGATACCATTTCCCTCATACATTAAAAATAGAAATAATGTCTACCCAGCAAGGTCGTTATGAAGTACTATTAAAAGAAATATTATATATTAATCATTGAGTTTTTACAAAGCTGTCATATTTGGAATTTAGTAACTGATTCCTTTCCCTTCCTTCTCCATGTTAGGATTCTAATAAGATTGTAGCCTTAGGACAAGCACTTGTAAATTACAAAGTCAAATCTAGAATTCCTTGACTCAGGTGCATTTGTTGATCCATGTTAACAATCTCTGGAACCCTATGCATTTTGTTGTAAACAGATTTACATTCCACCCACCCAGGTCATTCAGGCCTGTGCTCCCTATCTCATTAGAAAATTTACCTAAGCAACAGTTTTCACTGTGTTTCTGCTTGTCTTTGGTTGCGCTTTGCAAAATTAAAGCAGAAAATTCAGATAGTCGTTCAAATATTTCGAGTGAAAGCATGTTTTTTCATTATCCAAATTACTACCAGTTTCTACCTCCAGTCCAGTAAGGTCTTCACCTAGGATATCTCCTGGGGATTGGTCTCTGCTGGCATTTGCTGTAGGTTTTTCTATCAGTGTGGCCATTTGAATTCATTCATAATTCCCTTCAGATAGTCTCCTCTATTTAGTCCATAAACTTCATTACGCTTCTAAAATGTGTACATCTTATGCTTCTGATTACATCATTCCTTTCATATTTCTCCCTGTATTCTTCAAATATAAACATCACTATCTATATATTTGTGATGTATTTTTATGTGCATGTACGTGTGTGAGTGTGTGTGTAATCACAATGTCTAGAGAATTATGCCATTTTTCATATCCAAAGATTATGATTATATTACCAGTCTTTCCTCTGTATATGTGCTCTAGGTGCTTCCCTCTTGCCCAATATTGTGGATATACCACATGTGTGCTATTATCACAATACTTACAAAGCCTCTTTGTGTGGGGAAGTTATTTTTATAATTACATAATTGAGTAAAATTAACTCACATAGGAATCAGATTTATAATATCGGCCTAATTATTCCTATGTTGCAAGCAGGTAGACTAATCTTCCTATTTCATACTTTCTTCTATGCATACCATTGTATATTTCCATATATATATATATATATATATATCCTCTTTTCTTAAATAAAGTATATTATATCTCACTTTAAGCAATTTTGATAGAAAATAACTCATATTTATTTGTCTATTTTTGAAAGATTTTATTTGAGAGAGCGAGAGTAAGACAGATCACAGAGGGAAAGGGGGAAGACACTTGCAGCTGAGCAGAGAGGCTGATGTGGGGCTTGACGCTCAACCTATTGAACCACCCAGGCACCTCCAAAATAACTCATATTTAACCAAAAACCTTAGAAAGAATTTTAGTATGATTTTAAAATTAGTTTATACAGCTTTTTTTTCATTATTTAGAGAATACTTTATTAGTTTCTGTAATCAAACCCATGTAGATAAGACCTTACATATTTAATACAGTGCGTTACCCCTGTACAAATGGAAAAAATTATGTTTAACATTTCTAGACCAATATGGCTGTTAATTTCTGTACAATGCCAACCCGACACATACGACTGGGACACTTATACAGCTTTTATTGAATATATCTGAGGATAAAACAAGATACAGTCTTTAAATATGGTTCTTAGTTTTCCATTCTTTTTGGAGACCTCATTATCTTTTCACATTTTAAGTACACATGCTTTATTTGCATAATCTATTTAGCAATCTTTTTTTTCAGTATCTATTTTGAAGTGCCATAGTCCATATTGATACCATTAAGTTAGGATTCAGAATATAGGTAACAGGAAAATGTTTCAGTTAAAATGGAATAAAAAGAGAAAAATTTTAAAAAGGAAGCCTCAAAATACTTGATTCCTATAGTGATCAAAATCTTAAAGAAAGCTGTCAGGTTTTTAGAAGTGATAGCTCATTTCTGTCTATTCTTAATCAATGTTATATTAGTAGAATTATGAAAATTCATGTAAATATACAAGATTTTCCAAAGTATGGGGAAGAAAATTAGTACAAATGAGAACAAAACTTAAGTGGCAGTAAAAGATTTGCCATTACCAGCAAGAGAATTGTCAGGAATAAAACATGATAATAGCTTCTTTTTTTTTTTTTTAAGTGGAATTGATTAACTTCTGCATTAGAGTATCCAGTGTGCCAAGTTACTTTTTTTTTTTTTAAGATTTTATTTGTTTATTGACAGACAGTGAGACAGAGAGAGAACACAAGCAGGGAGAGTAGGAGAGGGAGAAGCAGGCTTCCTGCCTAGCAGAGAGCCCAATGGGGAGCTTGATCCCAGAACTCTGGGATCATGACCCAAGCTGAAGCCACCCAGGTACCCCAGTAGCTACCTTTTTGACTGTTTTGTCAAGTAAAGACTTTTCTCCTGCCAGGATGTTAGCTTACCCCAAACAGTATGGGCTATGCACCAGGGAAAACCAAATAGTCTTTCATTTAATTGTGAAACAAAAGGATAGGAATAAAGTCAGATCAACATGCTTTTTGTAATATATCTGAATGTGTATAAGAATAGAACAGATTTGCAATAATTTTTAAAACTTTAATTCAGTTTTTCTGAAAACATAACTTATTTAAATGGTTAAAAATCTTATATTTCTGTTTCTAGAAATTCCTTTTCTACAGAATCCTGATATTCTTGGTTAACTTGCTAAAAGAAAAAAAATCATCTATTAACATTTTGGTTATCATTTGGAAACAACATTGAGTGAGTCAGTGATACTATTGCAGCCTTGAAACTATAATGCCTTGCTAATTTCATTACTTTGATTTTAGCCATATGGAGATAAACCACCAGTAATTTTTCAAGTCAGTGTCGTAATTGGTACTTTGGTTATTTCTTCTTGCAAGAAACATGTAGGAGCTTTATTTTATTTTTTTATTTCTATTTTTTAAAGTTCAATTAGCCAACATATAGTACATCACTAGTTTTTGATATAGTGTTCAGTGATTCATTAGTTGTATATAACAAAGTGAGGGCTACAGAAGGGAGGGGGTAGGGGGATGGAGTAAATGGATGATGGGCATTAAGGAAGAGCTTGATTTTATCATTTTTTTTCTTTTTATAAAATACTTCTTGCATATTACCTCTTCCCTTTCTTGTAATAACCATTGTAATATCCTAATGTAGAACCAATGTTGAAAAAGTTAGGAATTATTTTTCGGATACTAGGATTTGTAGTTCAGAATTATGGAAATTAGATTTAAAAACAATTTTTTTTTTCCTGTGGAGCTTTTGACAATTTATAGGACAGTGATCAATAACTTACCAATAAAGAAAACTTTAAATTATTCAAACTATAGAAAGAACATTTTGTCTATATGGCTTTTGTACTAAATGATCCCTTGGACGTAAATGTTACCTGCTTATCAATGACACCCTATTTATTTGACCTGAGGCAAGGTTTCCATCATTAAGTACTAAAAGAAGTGAGCACTTAATCTCAATTGAAATGTTTTCTATGACCTTAAAAACATTTTATATATTTTTTAAAACTACTTCCCCTAAAGAATTTTTCATTTTAGTTAAGTTAAATGTTTTCTACAGTTACACAGTTATTATTTTTAAAGCTTGCTATATTATATATAGAAATGAATATATGTAACAGATGCAGGTTGTAGATAGTAATAAAATAGACATCATGAAACCACAATGCAACCTAAGAATTAGTTTATTACCAATTGTATTGCATCTTTTTGTATTGCTAAATCATGATAGTTGTTTCTGGTATTCGTAAGACTTTATTCCAAATTCTATAACTTTGCATAAAGCTTTTTTTATTTTATGACATAGGAACCATTATGTAATGCTTGCCCTTACTCATCACCCTGGCAGGTAACAAGCATCCCTAGATGGAAAAATGCCATTTTGAACAAGCTATATATTTTTTTTTCCTGTTTATCTTTTTTTTTATTTATTTTTTTCATCGTAACAGTATTCATTGTTTTTGCATAACACCCAGTGCTCCATGCAAAACGTGCCCTCCCCATTACCCACCACCTGTTCAAACAAGCTATATATTTTTAAAGCACAGGGAATTTTATTGTACTGTTCCATAACCACGTCTTCTGGAGTAACTAGAGAGTAATTAATGTACTTGTTTTCATCAAAGAGATACTCACCTCTCAATCATTCACTCTTTTTCAATTTATACATCTGAAACTTTCATAAGTGAAGACTGTAATGCATAAATGAGAACTATAATGTTGTCTAGTCTTTCAAATATACAATGAAGAAGTGGTGAATAAATTGTATTAGGATAGACTTGAGGGCATCCACCATGTTAAATATTTAGTGTCTTTACATAATCATGAAGTTTTCTGTAAATATGCTATACTTCATTTTAAGGCTTTTTTGTTTTGTTTTGTTTTGTTTTAGTGCAGGAACAACCCAAATCTGTATATGTTTCATTCATCTTTCCTTAATCCTTGGCCCTACCTAATATTGTTCCTACCAATAGTTATTTGACCTGCCTTCTCAACTGTTTCAGTGGGTAGCTGTTAAGTCAAAATAGTCTTCAATAGCCTCTCATATAGATTGGAAGGGATGATAGTTTTTAAATATTACAATATCAATGCTGTCACAATGAACTTAAGTAAACTTTTGAGAAATTTATAGTCAACAGCAAACTGTCTAATATCCATGTTTTATATGAGGAGGCCTTAAATAGTATCTTTTCTTTTTAGCCTTCTGTTACCTACCACATTCTTCCTACACTCCTGATTCATAAAACTCATAGTATCTTGGTTACCCAAAGTAAGGACAAGGAATCAATCTCTTGGATCACTGAACTCAGAGTTTTCCCTTGACTTCTTCCAAAGCCTTCTTAGAACTAACAACACAAGGAAATTTACAACTATGAAATCATTTTGATAAGTGACTTTTCCCTCTTATATCTAAAAGCCCCTTGAGTATCCTAATATCCTACTTAAGACACAAGAAAAATGTATTATCTGGGCCAGAATAAATGCCCAACCAAACAAATTAAATATTTTACTTTTACCATTTAGAGACTACATTTGGATTCAATGCTTACAAATCATATTCAACTTAATAAATAGCTCTCTGTTTTGATTTCCTTCTACATATGTCCATTGTCAACCATTTGAATCTATAGACTCCTTATGAAGATATTTTTAGGCAATCATCCCAGTATAAAAAAACTAACACTCCAAAGAGTAGAGAATTTAATGACTATCATCATGTGGAAGCTGACTTATATATGAATATCTTGCTGACACCATAAAAAGTCTATCACCTTTTAACAAAGCACTCTGCCACTGTCTTCTTACAGCATAACTGAGCATACTACACAAAACAGTATAAATTATCAACCAGTCTTTTCCATTTCTTTCCTCTTATTACCTCTTGAGATCATATAATTGTATATATGGACAAGGGTCCCCAATGATACTCATCCTTACATTTAAGATTTTTGATTCCCACAGAATCTAGAAATATGTATTTATTGTTATCATCTTCATCAAATTTAATATACATCCTTTTTTATATAGAACTTAGAGAATACTGTGTGTGGGAAAGGATAGAACAGAATGGACATGACCTCCTCAGATTCTGAAAGCAGGACCATAGTTCATGGTACACCGCCTAACTAGCTAATTACATATATTTTTAAATTTATACTAATAAACTTAATTAAATGTGAAGTAGTTCTTTCTTTCCGGGTGAAATGTTTTATATTTCTTTCCATGATATTTGAAGATCAATAAAAACCAGATGATATATATGAGTTTTCTTGGTTCTTCTTCTTTTTTTTTTTTTTAAAGATTTTATTTATTTATTTGACAGATAGAGATCACAAGTAGGCAGAGAGGCAGGCAGAGAGAGAGGACGAAGCAGGCTCCCTGCTGAGCAGAGAGCTGGATGCGGGGCTCGATCCCAGGAGTCTGGGATCATGACCTGGGCTGAAGGCAGAGGCTTTAACCCACTGAGCCACCCAGCTGCCCCTCTTGGTTCTTCTAAATATAGTTATATGTCGAAATGAGATAAATATTCTCATTTTTAATCTGTTGTTTTTGTTCTTTATTGAGATATAACTCATATGCTATATAATTCACCCATTTAAAGTGTGTATTCAAGGGTTTTCAGTATATTCACAGATATGTACAACCATCACCACAGTCAATTTTAGAACATTTTCATCACTCAAAAGAAAGCCTATCTTCACTAACTGTCATCCTCTCCTATCTCCTCCAGTCACCCCCATCCAGCCGTAAGTAGCTACCAATGTACTTTCTACTATAGATTTACCTATTCTGAACATTCATATAATGGGATCATATATGTGGTCTTTTGTGACTGGATTCTTCTACTTAGCATAATATTTTCAAGATCTATCCATGTTGTAGCATGTATCAGTACCTCATTCCTTTTTTTATTGCAGTAAAAACCACATTAACACAAAATTTACTGTCTTAACTATTATTAATTGTGTAATTCTCTGACATTAAATGCATTAACACTGCCGTGAAACATATCTCCGTAACTTTTTCATACTGGATACGTGAAACTTTACACCTATTAAACAAGTCCCCTTTTCCCCCTCATCCAAGCCCCTGGTGACCACCATTCTGCTTCCTGTTGCTAAGAATTGGACTACTTTAGATAACTCATATAAGTGGAATTATGCAGTATTTGTTTTTTTGTGGCTGGTTCATTTTCCTTAACATAATGTCTTCAAGGTCCATGCATGTTGTATCATGTGACAGTACATAAATACATAGACCACATTTTGTTTATCCATTGATCTGTTGATGAACATCGGGGCTGCTTCTACCTCTTGACTATTATGAATAGTGTTACTATGCACATGGGTGTTAAAATATCTCTTTGAGATCTGCTTTCAATTCTTTTGGATACAAACCCAGAAGCAGAATTGATGGAACATATGGTATTTCTATTTTTAATTTTTTGAGGGAACTTCTTATGATTTTTCATGGTGGTTGCACTATCTTACAGTCCTACCAAGAGTGTACAAGGGTTCCAATTTCTCCACATTCTCCTCAACACTTGTGATTTTCTGGGGTTTTTTTGATAGTAACCTATTAGTAACCATCCTAATAGGTATGAAGTGATATCTTGTGATTTTGATTTGCATTTCCCTAATGATTAATGATGTTGAGTATCTTCTCATATGTTGTTGACTATTTGTATATCATTTTTGGAGAAACATCTGTTCAGATTTTTTGCCCAATTTTAATTGAATTATTTGATCTTTTTGTTATTAAGCTATAGGAGCTCTTTGTATATTCAGGACATTAACTGTTTATCAGATATATGATTTGCAATTATATTCTCCCATTCCATAGATTGCCTTTTCACTCTGTTGATTGTGTTGTCTAATGCATAGGGGTTTTTTTTTTTCTATATAATCTTTTTTAGGTCTTTTATTTAATTCCAGTATAGTTAACATACAACTTATAGTGTTGTATTTTTTCAAGGGTACAACATAGTGATTCACTCAGTGCTCATCATGATAAGTGTACTCTTTAATCCCCATCACCTATTTCCCCCATCCCTCCACCCACCTCCCCTTTAGTAACCTTCAGTTTGTCCTCTATAGTTAAGAGTCTGTTTCTTGGTATGTATCTCCCTCTTTGTTTGTTTTGTTTTTTAAATTCCACATGTGAGTGAAATCATATGATATTTATCTTTTTATGACTGACTTATTTTGCTTAGCATTATACTCTCTAGCTCCACCCATGTTGTTGAAATGAAAAGATTTCATTCTTTTGAAGGCCGAATGATATTCCATTGTGTATATGTATCTATATATACATATACATACACCATATTTTCTTTATCCATTCATCTGTCAGTAGACACAGGCTGCTTACATAACTTGGCTATTGTAAATAATGCCATGTATCATTATGTATCCCTTTTAGTGATTTTGTATTTTGAGGGTAAATACCCAGTAGTGATGCATAAAAGTTTTTGAGTATGATGTGGTCCTATTTGTGTGTTTGTTTTAGTTGCCTGTGCCTTTGGTGTCATACTCAGGAAATCATTACCAAAACCAAAAAAAAAGACTCTTGACTATAGAGAACAAACTAGATGGCTACCAGAAAGAGGTGGTTGGGGGGATGGGTGAAATAGGTGAAGGGAGATTAAGAAGTACACTTGTTGCAGTAAGCGTCGTTGATGTATGGAAGTATTGAATCACTATATTGTACACCTGAAACTAGTATTACACTGTATGTTAACTAACTGGAATTGAAATAAAAACTTTAAAAAAAAAGTGAGGCCCACTTACATCATTGGGAGAAGTATTTTGTCATAAAATCAGAAATTACTCAAAAAAATAAAGAAAATATTTTATC
The DNA here is from genome assembly GCF_922984935.1 of Meles meles. Lineage (NCBI taxonomy): Eukaryota > Metazoa > Chordata > Mammalia > Carnivora > Mustelidae > Meles > Meles meles. Next base: position 117,526,134 of record NC_060071.1, read on the forward strand.
TATTAATCGGTTACCAAAAAAATCATTGCCAAATCCAATGTCATAAAGTTTTCCTGTATCATTTCTTCTAAGAATGATATAGTTTTAGATTTTATATTTAGTTCTTTAATCCATTTTGAGTTAATTTTTTTAAATGTTTTAATAAACTTATAGTGTGTTTTTATCCCCAGGGGTACAGGTCTGTGACTCACCAGGTTTACACATTTCACAGCACTCATCATACCACATACCCTCCCCAATGTCCATATCCCGACCACCCTCTCCTGTCCCCACTCCCCCCAGCAACCCTCAGTCTGTTTTTTGAGATTGAGTCTTTTATGGTTTGTCTCCCTCCCGATCCCATCTTCTTTCATTTTTTCTTTTCCTACCCCCCAAATCCCCCATGTTGCATCTCCACTTCCTCATATCCAGGAGATCATATGATAGTTGTCTTTCTCCGACTGACTCACTTCACTAAGCATAATACCCTCTAGTTCCATCCACGTCATCACAAATGGCAAGATTTCATTTCTTTTGATGGCTGCATAGTATTCCATTGTATATCTATACCACCTCTTCTTTATCCATTCATCTGTTGATGGACATCTAGGTTCTTTCCATAGTTTAGCTATTGTGGACATTGCTGCTATAAACATTCGGGTGAACGTGCCCCTTCGGAGCACCACGTTTATATCTTTAGAATATATACTCAGTAGTGCAATCCCTGGGTCATAGGGTAGCTCTACTTTCAGTTTTTTGAGGAACCTTCACACTGTTTTTCTAGAGTGGTTGCACCAGCTTGCATTCCCACCAGCAGTGTCGGAGGGTTTCCCTTTCTCTGCATCCTCGCCAGCATCTGTCATTTCCTGACTTGTTAATTTTAGCCATTCTGACTGGTGTGAGGTGATATCTCATTGTCGTTTTGATTTGTATTTCCCTGATGCTGGGAGATGTGGAGCATTTTTTCATGTGTCTGTTGGCCATCTAGATGTCTTCTTCGCAGAAATGTCTGTTCATGTCCTCTGCCCATTTCTTGATTGGATTATTTGTTCTTTGGGTGTTGAGCTTGCTAAGTTCTTTATAGATTTTGAATACTAGCCCTTTATCTGATATGTCATTTGCAAATATCTTCTCCCATTCTGTCAGTTGTCTTGTGGTTTTGTTAACTGTTTCCTTTGCTGTGCAAAAGCTTTTGATCTTGATGAAATCCCAATAGTTCGTTTTTGCCCTTGCTTCTGTTGCCTTTGGCAATGTTTCTAGGAAGAAGTTGCTGCGGCTGAAGTCGAACAGGTTGCTGCCTGTGTTCTCCTCAAGAACTTTGATGGATTCCTTTCTCACATTGAGGTCCTTCATCCATTTTGAGTCTATTTTTGTGTGTGGTGCAAGGAAATGGTCCAGTTTCATTTTTCTGCATGTGGCTGTCCAATTTTCCCAGCACCATTTGTTGAAGAGGCTGTCTTTTTTTCCATTGGACATTCTTTCCTGCTTTGTCGAAGATTAGTTGACCATAGAGTTGAGGCTCTATTTCTGGGCTCTCTGTTCTGTTCCATTGATCTATATGTCTGTTTTTGTGCCAGTACCATACTGTTGTGATGATGACAGCTTTCTAATAGAGCTTGAAGTCTGGAATTGTGATGCTACCAGCTTTGCCTTTCTTTTTCAATATTCCTTTGGCTATTCGAGGTCTTTTCTGGTTCAATATAAATTTTAAGATTATTTGTTCTATTTCTTTGAAAAAATGGATGGGATTTTGGTAGGGATCACATTAAATGTGTAGATTGCTTTAGGTAGAATAGACATTTTCACAATATTTGTTCTTCCAATCCATGAAATGGAACATTTTTCCATTTCTTTGTGTCCTCCTCAATTTCTTTCATGAGTACTTTATAGTTTTCTGAGTATAGATTCTTTGCCCCTTTGGTTAGGTTTATTCCTAGGTATCTTATGGTTTTGGGTTCAATTGTAAATGGGATTGACTCCTTAATTTCTCTTTCTTCTGTCTTGTTGGTGTAAAGAAATGCAGCTGATTTCTGTGCATTGACTTTATATCCTGACACTTTACTGAATTCCTGTACAAGTTCTAGCAGTTTTGGAGTAGAGGCTTTTGGGTTTTCCACATACAGTATCATATCATCTGCAAAGAGTGATAGTTTGACGTCTTCTTTGCCAATTTGGATGCTTGTAATTTCTTTTTCTTGTGTGATTGCTGCGGCTAGGACTTCTAATACTATGTTGAATAGCAGTGGTGATAATAGACATCCCTGCCGTGTTCCTGACCGTAGCAGAAAAGCTTTCAGTTTTTCTCGATTGAGAATGATATTTGCAGTGGGTTTTCATAGATGGCTTTGATAATATTGAGGTAGGTGCCCTCTATCCCTACACTTTGAAGAGTTTTAATCAGGAAGTGATGCTGCACTTTGTCAAATGCTTTTTCAGCATCTATTGAGAGTATCATATGATTCTTGTTCTTTCTTTTATTAATATATTGTATCACATTGATTGATTTGCGGATGTTGAACCAACCTTGCAGCCCTGGAATAAATCCCACTTGGTCGTGGTGAATAATCCTTTTAATGTACTGTTGGATCCTATTGGCTAGTATTTTGGTGAGAAATTTTGCATCTGTGTTCATCAAGGATATTGGTCTGTAAGTCTCTTTTTTGGTGGGGTCCTTGTCTGGTTTTGGGATCAAGGTGATGCTGGCCTCATAAAATGAGTTTGGAAGTTTTCCCTCCATTTCTATTTTTTGGAACAGTTTCAGGAGAATAGGAATTAATTCTTCTTTAAATGTTTGGTAGAATTCCCCTGGGAAGCCATCTGGCCCTGGGCTTTTGTTTGTTTGGAGATTTTTGATGACTGTTTCAATCTCCTTGCTGGTTATGGGTCTGCTCAGGTTTTCTATTTCTTCCTGGTTCAGTTGCGGTAGTTTATATGTTTCTAGAAATGTATCCATTTCTTCCAGATTGTCCAATTTGTTGGCGTAGAGTTGCTCATAGTAGTTCTTATAATTGTTTGTATTTCTTTGGTGTTGGTTGTGATCTCTCCTCTTTCATTCATGATTTTATTTATTTGGGTCCTTTCTCTTTTCTTTTTGATAATTCTGGCCAGGGGTTTATCGATCTTATTAATTCTTTCAAAGAACCAACTCCGTGTTTCGTTGATTTGTTCTATTGTTTTTTTAGTTTCTATTTCACTTATTTCTGCTCTGATCTTTATGATTTCTCTTCTCCTGCTGGGTTTAGGCTTTCTTTGTTGTTCTTTCTCTAGCCCCTTTAGGTGTAGGGTTAGGTTGTGTACTTGAGACCTTTCTTGTTTCTTGAGAAAGGCTTGTACTGCTATATATTTTCCTCTCGGGATCGAGTTAATTTTTATTAACTCAAAAGGTGTAAGGTAAGGGTCCCACTTCATTCTTTTGATGTGAATATCCAGTTTTCCTAATAGCAGCACCATTTGTTGAAAAGACTGTCCTATTCCCACTGAAGATCATTTGACCCTTATTGAAGATCATTTGACTGTTTTATACACAAAAGTTTATTTCTGAACCCTCTATTCTATTCCATTTGTATTAGTTAGGGTTCTCCAAAGAAACAGAATATATATATATATGTATATATATAGTAAATATATATATGTATATGATTATATAAAAATGATGAGATTTATTGTGAGGAATTGGCTCCCATGATTATGCTGAAGACCCAGGAAAACCAGTTATTTTGTACCTGGAAGTTTATACTTCTTAATTTCCTTGTGCTATCTTTGATTATTAATTATTACTATTAATGAGCTCAAAATCTCAGCAAAGCCATTCTCTTAGGATCTGAGCTAGGGTAGAGTTTACATTTTCATGAACCACCCCAGGCCAGATTGGTTCCAGGCAAGGAGCCACCTAGGGAGATTTACTGTGATCCTGGGCAAATGCCATGGGGCTCACCATCAGGGACTACCTTAGAGCTTCAGGTTCACTGGCAGTTAATATTATATAAGTGAATCCAAAGTAGACTCTGGTTTCACCACTTCCTTGGTCTTACTAAATATCAGTCCATAGCTCCAAGATAGCTCCAGAATAGCAATAACCTTCTAGGAATATCTGAAGCTAGAATCTGCTAAGAATCTATCAGTAGACACAGGCTGTCTTCCATTTCAGCTATCACCTCCCTAAAAGGAAAGAGTATCACTGTCACTGTGGATCAGAGTACAAAATTAAAAATATCTCCACACTTACTTCTAGGTCTTGGATCTAGAAATCAGAGGCCTTAAGTGGCAAGAAGGACAAAGCCAAAGACAAAACAAACAAACAAAAAAAGACACTCATCTAGCTCTGGAAACAATGGAGTTTTCTAATTATATGAATATCTCCTGTAAATCAAGTCCTGTATTACTTAATGTCTTTGGAGACAAACTCGATTTTTTTTTCTTTCCCCTCTTGTTTCTTCTCCATCTCCTATTTATTATTTTTTTGCCTCTTTGAAATAACAATAATAATATAATAAAGACAGATTCTTACTAAAAGATTTAAGGGATTGGTCATGACTCTTGAAACTCTTATTCTTGTTGGCACTAGTTGAAACTCCTAAGCTCTAGCTGAAAACAATTATTATCCAGAGTAGTTTGAATAGTCATTTCACAAGACAGATTACTGGCCCTCTGCTTATTTGTAATCACTATTTTTTTCAGGCTAATAAAGCCAAAATCAAAGGCTAAAATTCCTTTACTTTTCTTAAGAAAAAAAAACCTTTTTTAATATAAAACAATATTTTATCATTATAAAAACTTGGAAATTTTCAGAAAAGTATACCAAAGAGAATAAAAAGCATAAATAATTCTAACACACTAAAATAACAAATGCTTTATATTTTCATGAATGCTCTTCTCATCTTTTTCTATTGACATGTACACATCTATCTTAACATAGTAACAATTATATACTACATGTGCAGTTCTGTATGTTTTTTAAATATGTGTCATAAGAATTTTCCTGGTCAATGAACATTCTTCATAAGCATTAATTTAACCTGCAGAATATCTTTTCATAAAGATAGATCATTATCTACTTAAATTTCTGTATTATTGATCTTTTTATTTCTTTACTTTTCCCACTAATGTAAACAACTAAAATAAACATGTGCATAAAGTTTTATCTGTTTTCTTAGGATAGCTTTCTAGAAATGAAATTACTGGATCAACAAATATGAAGATGTTCAAGAATTGGCTTTTTAAAGAAAATCATATTTGGGTTGTTAAAGAATTAAGGACATAACAAATTAAACACATCTTTGATGACTGTGTAGCTGCTCATATTCAAATAATCTCTGTGAGCATAACTGTTAATTGACTGAATCTTATCTTTCATTTCAGACTTTTCTTCCTTCTGTCTCCAACTCCTTGGGATAGTAATCAGGAGGTCTGACGGAGCGCATATATTAGCCTTGTCAGACAGGCATTTACCTACCTTGTTTATGACTGCCTGTTTAACCCATTGCTCTCAGAATCGACGTTTTTCTTATTTTCTCTTTTTTCAGATGGAATGGGGCGAGTCCTTGCTCAAGATGTATATGCAAAAGACAACCTACCCCCCTTTCCAGCATCAGTAAAAGATGGCTATGCTGTTCGAGGTAAATATCTTGGGATTTTTTTTGAGTATCATCACACTCACACTGTGTGTGTCTTTTTTTCCTTCAGATTTTTGGCTTAGCCTAGGCACCCAATGAGTTATACATTTTTTTCCTGCTTGGTTTTCAAGATAATTTTATTCACAGATAACAATCTGGACTAAAACTTTTCAGTGAAAGTATTGTCGTTACTTGAAAAATGTTTATTGACAAATAAATATGTAGAAATTGATAGAAACACTGTATGATAATTTATTCTTTTGACCTCTACACATACCAGGTAGCAGACAGTCTTGGTCTGGAAGTTTTCCATGTTTTCTAGTTGAAAACATCTATGTGGTCCAAGAAAGAAGAATAGATTCCCAACACAGGGATCATTTAGGGTGGGCTTTTTTCTGTTTTAAACTCAACATCAATGAGGGCTTCATAAAAAGCAAGTACAAGGGAAACCTCTAATTCCCTGGAAGAGCTGAATTTAAAAGCTCTGAAACCTCAAATGGTACCAGCAGCTCAAACCTTTGTGGAGTTCCCTGAGATTGCATAAAGGTTAAAAGCAGGTACTAAATAGCAATTACCTGCTTAAAGTCTTATTTAAAAACCCAAAATGAAAATGCAATGGAATTTTAGAAACTATTATTGATAATTAACTTGGGGCTGATATCATTGAAGAAATATCTAAAAACATTTCCCAGCTTATCAGAGCTGTTAAGGCCAGTTCCTTTTTAATGGTTCTTTAGGGAGTCTCTTACTTATTTGTTGTTTTTATTCTACATAGCCATTAAAATAATTTCATTTTTATAATTATATTCATTAGTCTCCTCCATATTCCATCACTGTTTCTTAGCAGTATCTTTTTGTGTTGGAGGCTATAAGCAAACAGTTATGGTTATAGTTATGGTTATGGTTATGGTTATGGTTATGGGCTTTGAAAACAAAGTAAGAGTGATCTGGGTCCCAGTACCAGTTTGATCTTTATAACTATGAGCATTAAGTATACATTACTTAAACTTTTTGAGCTTCAGTTGTCTCATTTGCAAAATGATGATAATTATAACAATACTTACCCCAAGAATTTGTTGTGAGGATTGACTGAGATCCTAGAAAGCCTTAGTAAAGTATCTGGCACCAAAAACAAGCACTCAATAATTGTTTTATAAAAGTTTGATAATGGTAACTATTACTATCACTATCATTATAAACACATTTCCTTAGATTATCTCTGAAAAAGAGGTTAACATTTATCTGAATTGTTACTCTCCTGTTCTGTGTAAATAAAATGTTGGAGAGATTAATTCCTACTCGTGTATTCTTTCTCAGGGATACTATCTTGGATGCACCTCATTCAGCTTTATTTCAGTAAATTAGAGTATTTCTGAAAACATGAGTAACAAATTCCTGGTGGGTCTTGTGATTTTTTTCTTCCAAATTTATTCTACCTATGGTACTTATTTTAATGAATATTGTCCAGAAAGAAAATTATTTCAGTCTCCTGATAGCCTCATTGGCTCCTCTTGTTTCTTGTTCTTCAACTAAAATGTGAGTTCTGTTTTGAACTTATAATTGGTAGCCATATAGGATTACTATAAAATGAAAAAGATTCTTAATTCCAGAGTAGAATAGACAACTTTAGCAAGTGAACTACCAAAGGGAAAAGAAAGTCTATTTTTTACATTCTTGGTAATATAAAGAAGGAGAAAGTGAGAAAATAAATTATTTGAGGCAGAATTATTCTCAAACAGAATGTTGTCCTCTGATTTTTGCATGAGATAGCAGCATCTCAATAAAAAGAAACTATTGTCTTGGCTTTTCTAGTTGCCAAAAAAGAGTGACTAGCCTACATGAGCCTTAAAAGAGCCTTTCTGCTACCATGGAATTTACCAAAGAAATTTTATATAAAATTATCATCTGGTATCTTATTTATTCTTTTGTTTTAAAACAGTGGTGTTTTCAGTTATTTCACACACACACATACACACACATACCAATTAAAAACATCTAACATGTCACAATACAAAATGTTCAACAGATTATTATGTAACTTGTTCACAGTATTTCTTTCCTGTGAAGTGTAACCTCCAAGATACAGAATATATAAGAGACATAATACATAACAGATAGCCATTGTGGATATGGTTAAATCTCAAAAGTGGGAATATTTGCTGTTTCTGTATATACATACCAACATCATAATTAAGGCAGCAAAAGCTGTTGGTGAACAAAGAGGAATGGTCCCAGTCTTTTCTGTGTTAGAACACCCTCAGGCAGTGTTTGATAAAGAATATCCTTGAGGCTGTTGTTGTGGCTCTCTACCACTACTTCGTGTACCTTCTTCTCTCCACCCCTGTCTTCCTTTACTCCCATTCCTTTCTTCCCACTCCCTTTATTCTCCCTTTTTTCTTCTCCTCTGCCTTTGCCATAGGCCTTCCAGTAATAACCAGTGGCATCTGTGAGCATTGCTAACCCTGTAGGTGTAAAGAGGTTCCTAACTTGCTCTGGATCACTAAGCATTAGCCAGTATCCTTCAGAAACATGTGGCATAAAACCCCAAACCAGTTGGAGGATCACTTGCTTTAAGGTATGTGGGTTGAAGAAAAATCAAGACAGTAAAAAATGACTGAGCAAATAAGAAATAGGAATGGCTTTAAAAAAAGAAAGAAAGGGGCACCTGGGTGGCTCAGTGGATTAAGCCGCTGCCTTCGGCTCAGGTCATGATCTCAGGGTCCTGAGATCGAGCCCTGTGTCGGGCTCTCTGCTCCGCGGCGAGCCTGCTTCCTCCTCTCTCTCTGCCTGCCTCTCTGCCTACTTGTGATCTCTCTCTCTCTGTCAAATAAATAAAATAAAATCTTAAAAAAAAAAAAAGAAAGAAAGAAAGAAAGAAAAAATAGAGTTTAAAGAAGGCAGAAATCAAGTGATGACAATATAATAGGAAGACCTATAATCTAATAAACCTAAAACTGCATTCATGATGGAGTGATTTTTTTTTTTTTAAGAGATAAGGAGACATTTATTTTGGGGGCTGGCAGCTGGGGAAGGTGACAGGCTCAAGTCTTAACAATCGACCTTTCCCAAGGATGGAATGAATTTGAAAGATAGAAAATGAAAGTAGCATGTTACTCCTTAATTAAGATCAATACGATATTTTTATTAATACTTTTGAAGAGTTATATCCCTTTGCACTGATTAAGCTAACCATCTTGATGCATTTCCACCTTCCCCTACAAATGTGGATGCCTATTATCTCACAATTTCTTCGTAGATGTTAATAAGGGCAAAAGTACCTCACATCCCAAATTCAGCTTTCTTGAAACTTTTCAATTCGAAAGGCTTATGCCTTCAAAACTTGTTTTACAGAGATGATTTAGAAAGAGGGAAAAGTCTGAACAAGCCACTAATTATTTTGAGAGCCATGTGTAACAATTCTGGAAGGATAGAAGACAAATCCTTGCCACTGGGTTAAAGTAAATTTTATTATTTTTTTCTTTTTTATATTCTGATTGAAATATGTACGTATGAAAAATACAGGAAATTAAAAAGAACATTTAAAAATTACCCATTATATCACTCCCTAACCACTATTAACATTTTGTTGTACTTCCTTCCAGTGGGTTAAACTGCATACTAAAATTCGGTATCACCTCTGATTTAGAGCTTTTGTTCTTTCACAGAACTCATGTCCTAGGGTTTCTATTTCTTCCACACAAATCCCAGGCCATAGCTGGTTTTCCATTTGATAACCTATTGCCTTCCACTATAGTTCACTGTGGATAAAGAAGACCTTATGATGTGGGAATATTACTCAAGTGAGCAGAAAGATACATGAATTAATTAATTTTGGTCAATTCCAAAAAGCTTAAAATGCTGTTTAAAGAAATAGTATCTCTTTCCCCAATATTATCAATAAATGGGCATTTTTTTCCTGGAAGATGATGGTAAAGAATATAAAATGCTTTCTCACTCACCTGTCCTACTCTTAACTTCCTGCTTTCCATAAGAAAAAGCCACAGATTTAAAATTCCAAACTCACCGGTTTTAATTCCTCAGTATAATTGCAGCAACTATTAATCTTGCTGTGCTAGTCTTATCACCTGCCCTTGCCCCACCCAACACTTTCTATAATCTTAATTTCAGTATACACGCAAATACTGTTACCCTGTCGCCTATTATCTAGTCTTAGTTTGATTCCCTAATCAATTCTCAATTCCTTGGCCTGATTTTTCTGTCACAGATATTTCCTAGGACCTCTGAAAGTTATGCTCTCTCTATAGCCTCAGTTTATTCAGTCCTACCATAGAAATGTTGAAACTCTTTATTATTGAAAATGATAATAGCTACAAGATCTTTCAAGAGGCTCAAAGGGAGTTCCCATATGGATGGAAAATGAAAATGAAGGGTAGTTCTATGGCAAAAGGCTCAGGGAAGATCATTTCTATACATTGCCATTATAAATAGTTATCTAATGGTATCCATTCAAAAATGACATAATCTTTAAATAAACAGGTGAAGAAGACTAAAGCGTTTCCTGGACAAATTAAAAAAAAAAGTGAGTGCTGTGAAGTGCGTAAACCTGGCAATTCAGAGACCTGTACCCCTGGGGATAAAAAATACATTATATGTTTATTTAAAAAAATAATAAACAGTTAACAAAACCAAAAGACAACTGACAGAATGGGAGAAGATATTTGCAAACGACATATCAGATAAAGGGCTAGTATCCAAAATCTATAAGGAACTTAGCAAACTCAACACCCAAAGAATAAAAAAATTTAAAAAAAAGAAGAAGGTAGAAGTGGGAGCAATAGCATTAAGCATTATGAATCAGCTATAGAATACACTTGCTGCATTATACAATTTGGTTTATATTGGTTTTATCATTCCCTTCAATTTAAATTCTACAATTACAAAGAAGAAAAGAAAACTCATTAAGAAAAATTTCTAAATGTGGGGGTTAGGAGTTCTAAGCCTCTTCAGTAATCCCTGGAATCCGTGCATGTTTTCTAATGATGTACTGTGGCTTACTTAGTTTATTTCTTTCCAAGCTTTAGATTCATGTGCAGCATACCTCCACTTCTGCTCCTTCCCACCCAAGTTTATAGAATTCATCTTGAAAATGGCAACTTTTCTTTTACTTGTCTCTTTAATAGGTATTTTAAAATAAATATCAGCTAGTTAGATACATCATTATTTTTCTGTCTTTTTAAAAAATATGAGCCTTGGTGATAATGTAAAATCAGGATTTCTGTTGTAGTTCACTAATTTTTTACTCATTTTTCTGTAAGTCTGAATTTGTCTATTTTCAGTTCAATCTTACAGTGTTCTGCTCCTTAGAAAGGGTAGTTTATTAACCAGCAACATCAACATCAGCTTGTTAGAAATGTAGAACCTCAAGCTCTCTCCCAGACCTACTGGATCAGAGTCTGTGTTATAACAAGATCTCCAGGTGATTTATATGCACATTAAGGGTTGAGAAATACTATTACAAAGGAAATGATAAAAACAACTTCTCTCTTGCTACCAGGAGCCTTCTATAATGTGGTTTGACTGAGCCTTCTTTAGCTAGCAGTATAGAAACATGTTTCCCAGATAGAAATTTTCAGGGCAAGGTGAAGAACATAGTGTAAGTGAGCACATATTCTCTCTCCAGTCAGTGCACCTTCCCTGCTTCTTAGAATCATTTAAGGGCTTTTTCAGATATTGGCCTTCTTTTTTTTTTTTTAAAGATTTTATTTATTTATTTGACAGACAGAGATCACAAGTAGGCAGAGAGGCAGGCAGAGAGAGAGGAAGGGAAGCAGGCTCCCTGCTGAGCAGAGAGCCTGATGCAGGGCTTGATCCCAGGACCCTGGGATCATGACCTGAGCCGAAGGCAGAGGTTTTAACCCACTGAGCCACCCAGGTGCCCCAGATATTGGCCTTCTTGACATTATAGCAGGCTTGCCCCCAAATGATCTATAGCCACTCATTATTTAGTGACATTTATTTGGAGCATTTGTGTGCCATATTGATATAAGGCATTTTGAGTCTAGGTGTATTTGCATGTGTTGGGGAACAGGAGACAGGAAGAAAGTTGAAGAACAGAGGGTTTCAAAAAAGAAATAAAGGAAGTGATCCCTATCTCTGAGGAGCTCATAATCAGGCTGAAGAAATAAAGCATTCACCTTTTTTAAATTATTCAAGAAAACTTAGAAAACACAATATACTAATATGTACAAATCAGTTTACATGAACTTCCCACCTAAGTATTACGGAAATGCTAAATTCATTTCATTATGCTTTTAACAAATATTTGCTGAAAATCAATGATGATCTAGGCACGATGCAGACAGAAAGCAACATAATCCAAGTGATATAAAATTAACCAGAGCAGTCTTTCTAAATATTCTAAAGAAGGTCAATGCTGACTCACATTTGAAAATTATATACATAGACCAGTGGGAAATGGAAGGTATTCAAAATACAGTATTCTGTGTTAAAAAATATTAAATTATTCATTTATGCATGCATCCTTCTAAATAGATTCGTAGACACCATACTCATTCATTTATTGAACATTTCTAGTACGTCACATACTGAAATTTTATTGAATACCTGTTGTGCAGCAAGTGCTATGGATTCTCCTGGACAAATAAGCAATTAATTGCAAATAATTAGAAAGCCATAATTAGAGTTATTTAGGAAATACACCAAGGAAGCAAAAGAGCAAGTAGCTAACTCTTGAGGAAAGGAGTCAGATAAGACTTCAAAGAAAAGGTGACACTTGAGCTGAGTCTTAAAAGCTAAGAAGTCCTTAATCAGAAGGCACAGATAAGAAAAGGGCACTCCAAGCAATGGAAGTAGCATATATTATGAAACTGAAATATGAGTCATCTTGGTACTCTCAAAGAGCTACAGTTCTAGAAATTGAAAGTGGCTGGGACTTAAGATATAAGGAGGATATGAACCAGAGGCCTTTGCACATAGGTAAAGACCTTTAGATGGAGAATTTCCATTTCATATTTTTCTTTCTTCCTCCCTCACTCCCTCCTTCCCTCCCTCTCTCTTCATTCTCTCTCACACACTCACACACCCCTTCTGCCTACTTACCTTTTATTCATCCTTCATATTCAAACCAGAAATCCTTTTATCAAGATGGCTTTCCCTTACCCTCCAGTATTCTTCAGGCACTTTCACTGTATGCTCTCATAAAACTATATTCCCTTCCTATAGAATAGTTTTCTTTATTTGCATGTATATATTCATTAATGTGATTATTTGATTAATATCTATCTCTTCCACTACATCAATGGCTTTAACTCCACCCACAAGACACACATTAAATACACTATAAACACATATAACATATGTAACATATACAATATATAAATTGTGCATATGCACACATATGTAAACAGAAATAAGTTTCATGAAACAATATTCATCCTTGCCATGTGTGATAAGATATATTTCTATTCATTCTCATTTTAAAAACTGTTTACAAGTTTACTTTAAAACCCACCTCCATATTTGCTCCAGAGCTTGAAAAACATCGCAGCAAGTTGGCACTACATTAGACTAGAAACCATGTCTGCTGGTTTTACTCCACTCTGTCCCAGCACCTAGAATCTTAGGACATAGAACACTGTATAGGAATTTAGTGAATGAATGAGAGGAATAAAAAGCTTTTAAAGATACTATTTTTAAAGTGTTATCCCAATTTTTATCAACAAGAAAACTGAAGTTTAGAGAAAGTCTTAATAATTTGCTGAGGCAAGGGAAACAAAAGCAAAAATGAATTATTGGGATAAAATTGGGATATTCAGGATAAAAATCTTTTGCAAGAAAAGGAAACACTCAACAAAACTAAAAAGCAACCTATGGAATGGGAGAAGATAGTTGCAAATGACATATCAGATAAAGGGCTAGTATACAAGATCTATAAAGAACTTACCAAACTCAACACCCAAAAAAACAAAAAATCCAACCAAGAAATGGGCAGAAGACTGAACAGACATTTCTCCAAAGAAAACATCCAACTGGCCAACAGACACATTAAAAAAATGCCCAACATCACTTGGCATCAGGGAAATACAAATCAAAAGCACAATGAGATACCATTTTACACCAGTCAGAATCACTAATATTAACAAGTCAGGAAACAACAGATGGTGGCGAAGATCTGGAGAAAGAAACCCTCTTACACTGTTGATGGGAATGCAAGCTGGTACAAACACTCTGGAAAACAGTATGGAGGTTCTATTGGAGAGAATTTCCCTAATATGGTTCTTCAAGGGTTAAAAATAGAGCTACCCTATGACCCACCAATTGCACTACTAGGTATTTATCCAAAGGATAGGTAAACATAGTGATTCAAAGGGGCACATGAACCTAATGCTTATAGCAGCAATGTCCACAATAGCCAGAATATAGAAAGGGCCCAGATGTCCATCATCCATGAAAGGACAAAGAAGGTGTGGAATATTACTCAGCTATCAAAACCAATGAAATCTTGCCATTTTCAAGAACATGGATGGAGCTAAAGAGTATAATGCTCAGCGAAATAAATCAGTCAGAAAAAGACATACTATATGATTTCACTCATATATGGATTTTAAGAAAAAAATGGATGAACATAGGAGAAGGAAAGGAAAATAAAATATGATGAAAACAGAGAAGGAGGCAAACCATAAGAGACTCTAAACTATAGGAAACAAACCAAAGGATGCTGGAGGAGAGGTGGGTGGTGGATGAGGTAATTAGGTAATGGGCATTAAGAAGGGTACTTGAGGTAAGGAGCACTGGGTGTTATATACAACTGATGAATCACTAAATTCTACCCCTGAAATGAATAATAAGTGTATGTTAACTAAATTAAATTTAAATTTTTAAAAAATAAAAAAACATAATTTGCTGAATGTTCTGAGGCTACTAATAGGCAAAACCAGGATTCAGATTCAGCTCTGTTTTACTTTAAAACCCTGCTAATTGGGGCACCTGGGTGGCTCAGTGGGTTAAGCTGCTGCCTTTGGCTTGGGTCATGATCTCGGGGTCCTGGGATCGAGTCCCACATCGGGCTCTCTGCTCGGCGGGGAGCCTGCCTCCCTCTCTCTCTCTCTCTCTGCCTGCCTCTCTGTCTACTTGTGATCTCTCTCTGTCAAATAAATAAATAAAATCTTTTTTAAAAAATGCTAATTTCCTCTCATGCAAGAAGTAAAAGAGAAATGTCTAGGTTGCTTATGAGAGGTGGCAAGCTGGTAATATCTCTAGTAGAGAAAATAATTTAACATTACTTTATTCACAAGATATAGTTAGTGTTTGAATTCTGAAAGATAATTGACTTTTTAATTTTCTACAATAAGAACATCAAAATTCACTTTAAGATACTATAAAAATGAATTGAAGGATAGATGAAATAAGATCGATAAAATGTTGATAATTGTGGAAGCAATGATTCTGTTTTATGTCTATTTTAAATTGCTCTTTTAAAAAAATAATTTTATGTTTTAAAAACACAAAACAGCCTAATAAGAATAACATTGGCAGAAAACTATTCTTGTTTTTCAAGTGAGCACCGAAAATATAAGAGGATTCCAAAAAACACAAGAAAGCTGAGTTTATTAACTAAAATAATGTCTATAAAGCACAAGATACAACATCTAGTACATAGAAGAGACTTAGTGTTATTTTTTTTTCCTTTCTACATCAGGTTAACCAAAGCCATCTGTGCAAAAAAAAAAAAAAAAAAAGGCTCATTATAAACAATATTATATATAAGCCTTTAAAAAAATAACCACTTTGTGGTCACATTTTTTAAAAAATGAATTTTGGGGAGCCTGGGTGGCTCAGTCAGTTGAGCATCCAACTCTTGATTTTGGCTCAGGTCATGATCTCAGGATCCAAGGATTGAACCTGGCCTTGGTCTGGGAGCTCAGCACAGAGTCTGCTTGTCCTGCTCCCTCTGCTCCTTCCCACCCACCTCCTCCCTCTGCTGATAACCATGCATATGCACATGCTCACTCACTCTCTTACTCTCTCAACAAAATAAATTTAAAAATAAATAAAAATTAAAAATAAATTACATATGTCCTTTTTAAAAGAAATACTTTTTACTATTTTAAGTATGGTTGCAAATATAATTAAAATATTCATATAGAAAGTTGTTAACTTTTCTGTATATGTGTCCACAAATCCTTGCCATATACAGATGTCATGGAAGTAATGGTCATGATCATAAAACTCATTAGATAGTCACTGCCTTACCAGTAGTATGGATCTGAAATCCACATCATAGATGAAGAAAACCCTTTTGAATATATTTCTCTCCAGGAATATTTTTTGGTCCAACTATTGCTATACTGTATATAGAAAAAAATTGGATAAGTTTTTCCATCTCAGTTCTGTTTCTTCTGATTTAAAAATAAATAGTCAATGGAAATTGTAATGCAGAGTTGCCTATACATTATGATTTAGAAATAACATTTTGGCCCATTATTTAAAAAAAATACTGTATTTTAGTCCTAGGTCTACCACTAATCAGAACTTGTCAACCTAAGTTCCTTCATTCTGTGATTCATTTCCTTCAAATGTCAAATGAATAAAAGATATTTTCTTTCTACTTTACTGGGTTATTATGAAAATCAGATTGGGTGATAAATAAGAAAATAGTGTGAAATAGTTTGAAATTTATAGAAAATGGAGAAATATGAATATAAATAGTAATATATCTATATAGATATATCCATGAGAGTGTACACATACATCACACATATGTGCCCATAGAAAAGATAGTATTTATTTAGGAGGATGGGCTAGAAGAAATAGTTCTATTTAAAAAGTACAAGTATATGGGGCTCCTGGGTGGCTCAGTCATTTGAGCTTCTGACCCTTGATTTCAGCTTAGATCGTGATCTCATGTATCATAATCTCATGGGTCATGGGATCAACCTCCCCATTCAGCAGGGAGTCTGCTTGAAAATTCTCATCCTCTGCCTCTCCCTGCATTCGCACATGCTCGCTCTCCCTCTCTCTCTCTCTCTCTTTCTCATTTAAATAAATAAATCCTTAAAAAAATTAAAAGTACAAGTATCAAATTGTGGAGCAACAGGAAGACCATCTCTAGTAACACCAAGAAAGAGAATGATTAAAATCACTTCTACTGGTACTTCTGAATGGTGGATACAAAGATCAAACCAGCAGTTACAACACCATTGTCTGGTTGAGGAGCTCAGAAAAGTACTCCATTTTCCTGAAACTTTATCTGATCATTAGAGTCAAATTTTAGAATTCCAACACTAGATCCTTATTCCGTGCCATACGTCCATTTTGATGTTTGTTTTCGGTTCTGTTCACCTCACAGCTGCTGATGGCCCAGGAGATCGTTTCATCATTGGGGAATCCCAAGCTGGTGAGCAGGTACGATTCACAGGCTTGAAAGACCCTTAAGATTTCAATTTCATGGACTTTCAGCATCAAATTCTAAGTTTCTACCATCATTGTAATGGAAATCTTAGAGATGGGTTAAACAAGTTATCAAAGAGATTAAAGGATGGTTCCCATGAGAAAGCTGAAAGAATTATTTTCTAACTGAAAGAAATCTTCATCTATTAATATATGGCATGGTATTTTTGGTGTGTCTCACAGATACCCTGCAAGCATTTTCTAGTCCTATGATTAGATGATTCTTTCTTATATAAACATTAATGTTCTAAGTAGACCTATAGTTTCTAGGTCATCTTCTCAGACTTTTCTCCAACCTGTGTTAGAAACAGGGAAAATTAGAAGCAAATTATTTAACCTCTCTAGCTAATCACTTAGATTAGCTTTTCTCACTAGGGAGCTAGCCAGTGTACAGGTATATACATATATTTCTATTAAGAAATGAAGCACTAATGGAAGTACAGTAGAAGGTCTCTTATTTGATACTTTTGAGACTAGTAATTGGCCATTTAATTGGAAACAAGTGGAAAATTATATTTTTAAAATTAAGATAAGTTTAATTTAAATGAACATTTGTCAATAATTTGATGGAAAGCTAATGTTTTTATTTTAATAAGTATCTACTATTTCAATTTCTGTCTGGTCTTTCTTACATAAATCACACCCAAAAGCACATATGTGATTTCCAGTTTGGGTCTTTAAAGTGGAAAAAAATGTGAGGACATTTGCAAAGTATCTAAGTATAGAATCCTTCTAGATTTTTATTATATTTTTATAATTTTTTACAACTACTTCACCCACACCTAATTTGACTGTTTCTTTGGCAAAAAATTTTAATTGAGTTTTTCCAAATGTATAACTGAATTTTTATAGGAAAAAAAAACCTCTTTTATATATTATATATCATATATCTCATATATCATTAATTTATGTAATATTTATTTAAATTACATAATTCAGTGACAACTACTGCTACAAACTGGCACAAACAAGTTTGGGAAGAAAGTCAATTGAACTGTAAAGCCTTACTTTACAATTATACAAGAGTCTAACAGCCTCACTGGGGCACCTGGGTGGATCAGTTGTTAAGCGTCTGCCTTCAGCTCAGGTCATGATCCCAGGGTCCTGGGATGGAGCCCCACATCGGGCTCCCTGCTCGGCAGGAAGCCTGCTTCTCCGTCTCCCACTCCCCCTGCTTGTGTTCCTCTCTTGCTGTCTCTGTCCAAAAAAAAAAAAAAAAAATCTTTAAAAAGAGTCTAACAGCCTCAAACTTATATATATATATATATATATATATATGTATATAAATATAACAGTGCTATATGCATCATTATGTTTAAGAGGAAATAGAGAACATATGTTAATCCAGTGAATTTTGAAGGTTGGTTAAAAGAGTTCCTACCTTATCAAATAGAACCAGAAGAAAACCAAGATACTTTTTTTCCTCTGCTACTATGGAGTATTCATAAGTATTATATAAAAATAAAGGAGGATATGAATGAATGGATGAATGAATGAATGAATGCATGAATGAATGTGGAGGTTTGAGCAAAAGCTATGTCCCATGCCTTTTCTTCCTTGGCTTAGTATGTACTCCCATATGTGCTGAAAATATGGAAAAGTTAAGTAAGTATATAGGAGAAGAATGGTGCCCATGGTGGTGACCCCAGCTACCTCATCCCTACATACAAGCATCTAAGAGGGCTGTGTATAGATCTCTGAAGCCAAACCTGGCACTATAGTGATTAGATGTTGTACACAGGCTGGTTTTAATCCTCATGACAAAAAGAACAGCTAGGCCTGGGTCCCTTTTTTATAAATGTCTTGTATTGTGACCTCATAATTTACTCAACTTCTCAATATATAGTTCACTCAGTGTTGGATGTCTGAAGCATCCATTTGTATTACAAAGCTACAAAGTACCAATTATTCAGGTCTCTGATCTTCAGTTGAGTCTAGCTAACATTTATCAAACATACCTACTATGTGTACCAAGCACTGTGTTGGGTTCTAGGGGTATAAAGTAGATTAAGATATGATTTCTACTCTAGGGGCGCCTGGGTGGCTCAGTGGGTTAAAGCCTCTGCCTTCGGCTCAGGTCATGATCCCAGGGTCCTGGGATCGAGCCCCACATCGGGCTCTCTGCTCGGTGGGGAGCCTGCTTCCTCCTCTCTCTCTGCCTGCCTCTCTGCCTAGCTGTGATTTCTCTCTGTCAAATAAATAAAAAAAAAATTAAAAAAAAAAAAGATATGATTTCTACTCTTAAGGAGTTTACATCTAGTGGAGGTGACAGACTATAACAACTAAGTATAATATATTAAATGTTAAACTAATGCTATCACTCATGCTGTGGAAGACAATAGGGAGGTTGAGCATTTCATCCTAGGAGGATTAAGAAAATACCATTGGAGCTGGACCTAAAAGGATTTTACAAAAACAGAAATGAGAAAACGACATTCTAGGCTAAGAGGACAGTATAAATCAAGACACAGGTGGGTTTTTTTTTGTTTTTTTTTTTGATTTGTCATTTTATTTATTTTTTCAGCATAACAGTATTCATTCTTTTTGCACAACACCCAGTGCTCCATGCAAAACGTGCCCTCCCCATTACCCACCACCTGTTCCCCCAACCTCCCACCCCTGACCCTTCAAAACCCTCAGGTTGCCCCAACCTCCCACCCCTGACCCTTCAAAACCCTCAGGTTGTTTTTCAGAGTCCATAGTCTCTTATGGTTCGCTTCCCCTCCCCAATGTCCATAGCCCGCTCCCCCTCCCCCAATCCCACCTCCCCGCAGCAACCCCCAGTTTGTTTTGTGAGATTAAGAGTCATTTATGGTTTGTCTCCCTCCCAATCCCATCTTGTTTCATTTATTCTTCTCCTATCTCCTACCCCCCCATGTTGCTTCTCCATGTCCTCATATCAGGGAGATCATATGATAGTTGTCTTTCTCCGATTGACTTATTTCACTAAGCATGATACGCTCTAGTTCCATCCACGTCGTCGCAAATGGCAAGATTTCATTTCTTTTGATGGCTCCATAGTATTCCATTGTGTATATATACCACATCTTCTTTATCCATTCATCTGTTGATGGACATCTAGGTTCTTTCCATAGTCTGGCTATTGTAGACATTGCTGCTATAAACATTCGGGTACACGTGCCCCTTCGGATCACTATGTTTGTATCTTTAGGGTAAATACCCAGTAGTGCAGTGTTTTTAAAAATTGCATAGAATGTTTAGGGAACTGCAAATAGTTCATGGTAGTCAAAGCCTAGTATAAATAGATAGATAGGTAACAGATTAGTAAGTGCCTTGTTGTCTTCTTAAACCTTATTTACTAGTTGAGATTTCTGACTGTTCTAGAGAATTAGGGACACAAAAAAAGTCATGAAACTTAAAAGTTGCTAATTTCTTATAAGGTCTATGGGAAAAAAAGATGAAAACTATAGAAGAAAATGGGGTTTCTCCTCAATTTATCTGTGATGTCCTTTATAACTAAGGTATACAGACTTTGTAGCAATCACAGAGATCTTACATTAGCCAGATTGCTCACTTATTGGAAGTACATATGCTTGAGAATTAGGTGCCATTGCATACACTGAGACAGTGATATATAAAATACTTTCTTAGTGTACCAAATACTTGACTTTAAGTCATTTATAGTTTGGTCCTACTGATTAGCACTGGACACTGTCTAAGAAAATTTTACGTGATTATAAAGTGCTGTCACTGCGCAAATCTCAAAAAAAACCTCAGCACCTCTGTTAAGGAAAAATCAAGATTTTAGCCATTTTAATTTATATAAAACAAATAAGGTATATCAATAGAAATTTTAAAAAATGAGTTACTCTTAAAGAATTGTTACTCTTAAAAATCTAAAGGAATTACTTCACATATTCCTAGAGTTTTTCATCTGATTCTATTCAATTGAGGTTTATAAATATCTTTATATATCCAATAATATCTTTTACATTGGATCACATATAAGTGAACTGGTAGGAAGTCTTCACCTATCACTTAGATTTACTAATCTTAGAGAGGAGCCACATTTTTTATTTAATAATTAAACAAAAACACTTCATAAGAGTTAGTTTAAACCAAGAAGTAGAGAAAATTACAGGTACAATCACAATAAAACTTGGAGTAAATTTACAAAGTATCCATTGAACCTGACTAAATTGAGGCAGGGCTCCAAACTTCAGCTTAGAAGCAGCTGCCCTAAAACTCACTTTAGGATTCACTTTCTGCCTTAGCCAAAAAGGCACTTTCAGCAAAAGAAGGACCTGTTTAGGCCTATATCAAATGTCTTTGTTGCATAGGCTCTGAAGATAGTTTTAGCATTAATACCTCTACTAAATATATATATATATCAAAATGAATGCTTTTCATCAAAAATCACTGCACTGCAAAATGACCATGTACAATAGATTAAGGGATGTCCCACACAATGAGTAATATCTAAGTTGAATTTTTTTTTTATTTTAATGCATTGGGCCCTAAACTTCTCATATGAAATCCTATGCAGCATCTTGGTAGAAAAATTATATAAAAATGTAACCACTCCAAAACCCTGAATGTCTTTTATTCAAATAGCAGAAAAGGAAATGTAAGATCCATAGCTCAATGAGAGAGCTGATCCCAAGAATCTCTTTTGCCAATAACTATGGGAGAAAAGCAGGGAGAACACTGGAGTTTTAAGCCAAGAAGGATGGAATACTTCATGTAGTTGTGAGTTACTGAAATCATACATGTTCATGCATTCATTCTAGAAATATTTATTCATCACCAACTTTGTGCTGGACACATTCTAGACTTTGGTATGATAAATTGATAAATATTTCTGGAAAAGGGGTGATTCAGGGGACTATACCCAAGAAATAGGGTTAAGGGAAACCAACTAAGGAATGTTAAGCACCCAGGTGCTAACAATGACTCTCCACTGCCAGCTATCTCTAGGTCTAATGGGACAAAGGGAAAGAGTGGTACCTGGACCTGGGGAGATTCATAGCTATGAGACAGTACCACGCAATAGGAGCTGTGGCCCTCAGTAATAAAGATGACATAGCCATCACCACACTGCAGCCCAGCAGAGAAAGAGGAAGTGGAATAAAACCTTACCTTTCCCTTTCTCTTACCTCTAATCTCTTGTTGACCATTCCCATTAGCTGAACCTAATCAGAAGCCAGAGTAACGGGAACCTAGACGAAATAGTCCATAGAGATCAGCCTTCTGGGTCACAGCACAGAATAGAAAATGAAGATGTTATCTGGAGAGGCGAACAAAAAAACAAATCCTGGTCTTTGTAAGGGCTTGTATTCTAGAATATAACAATACCCTTAACACTGTACCTAGTATAAATTGAAGGGTTTGATAATTTTAGCTATTGGTAATATTGTTTGCAGTAATATTATTGAAAAAAGATTTTTTAGGCTGCTCTAATAAATAAATTTCCTGTTTTGCTTTATACTTCTAATAGAGGGGTATTTTTCCTTAACCATTCCCTAAATTTTTTTAATGTGGTAGAAAATACATAAAATAAAATAAATGTACCATCATAAATAACCATTTTTTTAATTAAAGATTTTTTTTTTATTTGACAGAGAGAGAGATCACAAGTAGGCAGAGAGGCAGGCAGAGAGAGAGGAGGAAGCAGGCTCCCTGCGGAGCAGAGAGCCCGATGCGGGGCTCGATCCCAGGACCTTGAGATCATGACCTGAGCCGAAGGCAGCGGATTAATCCACTGAGCCACCCAGGCGCCCCATAAATAACCATTTTTAATGTACAATTTAGTAATGTTAATATATTCACATTGTTGTGACCTAAGATTTTTAAATACTTAAGAAGATATCTTTGGAAAGATCTCTTTTTTTAATTGGGAAATTAATATTCTCTCAGAATTCTCTTTTAGGAGAAATTTGAAGCATTCCTTTTCCCAACTCTTACCTAAATCATTGGCCTATAAGGCCAAATCAAACCTATCAAATGGATCTTACAGAAATATGCTTTTTTCTCTGCTGAGAGAAGTTTGCAGGGCAAGGCCTGGGGTCAGTCTCCTGTACCATCTGTATGAGAGCTCAGATAATGAAAATCTTGGATATAATGCTTAGCAGAAATCATTACAGACACTGGAATCATTTTTTAATTACTTCATTGCATTTTCTAGACTTTCATTATTGAAAGGTGAACTAATATGTTTTGGAAAGATTTTCAAGTGAAATAAAATGATTTTTCTGACTTGCCTTTATTAAATCAAAAAGTTTAGTAAGTAAAGTACTACATTTCTTTAACATCAAAACTTAAGTAAATGACCCATGTGCTAGTTTTTCATAATTGTCTTTCATAAAATCACATTGCGTGGCATTTTTTTTTTCTTAAAGACATTCAAATCACTTTACATACAAGTGTTAAGAAAATTCACATTATTTGAGTGAGACACAATAGTGACAATTGTGACAGTTCTTCAAAAGGAAAACAGGGCACCAAGAAAGACATCTGTCTAGTGGTCATTACTTTAAATCAAGTTAAAGCCTCTTTGGTGTAAATACAACTGTTTGTGGGTAGTTTTTATCACATTGGACCAAAATGAATAGGAGTATAAGATTTTCCTTTTATGGTTTGTTTCTAAAAATATTAAATATCCTGCAGACTTTTCCTTTCCCACAGCAGAGTAAATCAATTCTTTCTTACATGTTTGTATTTTCAGCCGACTCAGACAGTAATGCCAGGACAAGTCATGCGGGTTACAACAGGTGCTCCAATCCCCTGCGGTGCTGATGCAGTAGTACAAGTAGAAGATACTGAACTAATCAGGGAATCCGATGATGTATGTTCTCACCAGGTTTTACTTCTCTGTTCCTATGGCTGGGTTATAAACTATGCCCATTTTCTGCAGTGTTTATAAGATTAATCCAGTTGGGCTTTGGGGTTTTATTTCTTTGTTTGGTAATGTTAGGATCTTACATTGTAGTGTATGGGTCTCCAGTAAATAGGAATTGCCTTATATTTGAAAATCTTTTTTTACAGGAGATATTTTTATATCATTACTGTAATTATAATGGGATTTGAACCACAGTTGACCCAAGAAATTTCACATGCAAACAAGGAAGGAAACCACCTCAAATAGAACAGCAGAGATAATAACTGTTGACATACCTTATAGCTGAGAAATTTATTAAAGACTAGCTTCTGATAAAATGTGAAAGAGAATTTAACAGAGAAGAAATTAACAAAGAACACTTGGGCAAGTTCTTAAATATTACACTAGGCCAAGCATTTGAACCAAATAGCTCTTCAACTCTGGTTTTCTATAATTCATAAAAATCTTTGCCAGCAAATGACACCATGGAAAAATTAAATTTATGTCGGTGCCCCCTCTATAGCCTACAATAAAGGATCCTGGGAATTTTCTTGGTCTAAGTGGGCCTTCATCTCACTGAAACTCGTGGCAATTATTGGAACCAGAGAGTCAGCCACCAATAAAAGAATAGTTTCAACTGACATTTTAATGATTAGCTATCTTAACTTGTTTTTCAAAGTAGTTTAAGATATTTTGTATCTTCAAAGCTGGAGCTAAAATAAATATTCTTCTGGGCTGGCTGGCTATATAGTAAAATTTGGCATGCTGAGAGACAGCCACTTTCCTTGATCTGGGATTTTCTTTTTAATTACTTTCCCACATGTAAGGCTTATAAAATTCAAATCTTGGCATACATATCACACTGCCTGCTGTTAAAACTGTCCAACAGATTTATTGGCATCAGGGAAGCCAGCAAAGCATTGAAATCCAGAACACATGCATCCACCGACTGTGCCAGATGACAAGACACAGTTCCAGTGTCACAATATTCTTCACAGCCCATAAGTGTAAAATTAATGATCACCATTAATTTACAGAAATCTACTACCAGGAAACTGTAAGTCCTTCACTGAAATTTCTGCAGATATTTGGGAAACTTGGCATGATTCATGGGAACAGAAGAGACAGGTTATCTCCATCCACATCTGATGTATCTATTAGGGTAGCCATATAGATAGATCTTTTGTTTTCCCTTGAGAATGCTATCTTACAATGTAAGATCCGGTATTTGAATTGGTACATTTTTAAAAACAAGAAAATTAGGAAAAAAAAGTTTTATTTATTTATAAATGAATGTATTGGCATCAAAGCTAGTTTTTCAGGTACCTGTGGTAGAAATTTATCATGTTCAAAATGTGTAGCAGATGGTTCTGTTTCTCTATATTTGTATATATTCTGTACCTATCTGATGATAAATGCATCTGAGTAGCTAAATTGTATTGATCAGAAATTCTGTTAGATTATTCTGTTCGAAATTATATGACTTGCTCTTAATATAGGGCACCGAGGAACTTGAAGTACGAATTCTGGTGCAAGCTCGACCAGGCCAAGATATCAGGTAAATTCATAATGTATAGAATGTATAGCCAGCTTTTGTTTCTACATGATCATGAACTCAGGAGAGCATGGCTATTGTAAATCCATAGCTCAGTCATTTAGCCATTAGTGTTCAGGACTTTTAACAAGTAGCAAAATGAATTTTCTTAATTCTACATTTCATGTCTACATAAATATAGTAAAGGTAAATAAAATAGTCAAAAGCAACATGAGGAGTAAAGTCATGAGCCTACTTAATCTGCAATTAATCCTGCTTCTAGATAATCCAGAAATCTAGCTCCACTCCTAGATAATCCAGAATTTGGTATCAACACAGATAATCCCAGATTTGAGTTTTTATGCAATTAGGTGATAGCCCCTCCTCTACTGACTACCAATAGTAGTAGAATAACCTGCTATTCCTTATATGCAAAAATGAGACTACTGTCTTACCATAAGTAGTGCATAAACTTTAAATTATTTTTCTTACATTGGAATGTGTTTGCCCTGACCCCATCAATACTACATTTGCTCAAATGTCCTTATAACAAAGCTACAATTCTCACATCCCTATGGCAAGAAGCCAAGCTGAGTAGACTTCTGTGGCCATAGACCTGGGCCAGCCTAAATTGTCCAAATAGAAATTATTCCTGTGACTGTAACCTCATTAGTGTTATTCTCCTCACCCCAAAGCTAACGTGCTATGGACCTCTTATCATTAATGCCACTAGATATATTCATATAAATTCTTGCCTTATATCAAAGAAAGTTTGTAGTTGGTATTTTTTTATAATTTAGTACAAAGCAATTTGTAAAATAGTTTTCAAATGTGAAATAACATATTTCTTAACAAAAATGGTAATCTTATTTCTTTTATTTTGTGATTTAAATTTTTTATTAAAACAGCAGAGTTTTTAGAAGCTTTTTATTTTATTTTTCTGTTCCTGCTCCATCTCTTGACTCTTTTCTCCTCTTAAATGTCCTCCTTCTTTGACACTAACATCAGTTGAGAAGATATTATGCTTATCATACTGCTTATGGTTCTGCTTTGACTTTCAGACCCATCGGCCATGACATTAAAAGAGGGGAGTGCGTTTTGGCCAAAGGAACCCATATGGGCCCCTCAGAGATTGGTCTTCTGGCAACTGTAGGTGTCACAGAGGTTGAAGTTAATAAGTTTCCAGTTGTTGCAGTCATGTCAACAGGGAATGAGGTAAGAAAAAAAGGGGGGGAGGGGTAAGTAGCTAATTGAACTTTCAGGTAAAAAAGTCTTTTTGACTTCTGTTCTGTGTCATAAATAGAACTTTGTGGATTGCAGATTTTTACCACATACGTGAAACAGGGAAATAAATATATTGGCCTCAGGATAGTTCAAGTACAAAAGATAAGAAGGAGGAAGACTAGAAATTACATATTGAGAAATCTTCCCTTCCATTTATTAGAACATATATTATAACAAATGACCTTTCCATACACTCAGTACATATAAACAAAGAATGTT